>NC_056741.1:167098147-167398147 GCF_019279795.1 Protopterus annectens | reverse complement strand
CATGTGACCTTTAGTCACTTTTTACCATGTGTGGTACTTTTTACTTTTGAAGAAAAAAGTTGTTAAAACAAAGTTAAACTTATTTTTCCTAAATGAGATGTGTTAATTTACTTTTACAATCTATGGTAAATGTCTAAAACACTTTTCATTGTGTTTTTGGACATAACATCAGCTTTTAAATATCTATTTCACTGACTACTGCTGCCAGCAGTCCCAAGGATTCTGGCATCTTTCAACTTCACTATGGAACAAACAACCAGTTCCTCTGTTCTTCCATCTTCCAGTCACAAAAAGAAAAAGATTTCCCAGCAGCCTTTGCCCCTTCAGCAGGCTACTAAATTGCCTTAGTCACAGATAGGTGACTCTGCTGTGGCCTTTTCTGTTTTTTGAGATCAGTCACCTTTTTCCTTTGCTTCTGTCACCATGGACTAACCACATTCTTTTATTTCTTAATTTTTTTTCTTTCCTTTTTTTTTGCTTCTTGCTGGTGTCCTGCACTATCATGTTATCTGTTTTGCTGTGTCCTGTACTGGCTTTATGCACTGTACCTTAATATGAAAGTACCATTTGTTCCAGTCCCTTTAATATGTCCAAGTACTCAGGTAGCACCTATGACATTATGAGCATTCTGTCCACAACCACCAATGTTACTCTTTTTAGTTACACATTGCCTTCTAACTTCACTGCATGTCAGTTACCTGTGGTATGGCAAATACATTAATTAACCCAGACATATGTTTAGATGCCATCAAAAATGCTATGCAACACATTTCTGTTTGTGTATGCGCCATGGAAACTGAATTGTTCATTGTACTCCCCAGTAAGATGGCCACATGGTACTCATGGTATATTGAATGAAGCATACAAATGGCCGAGTTCCATATGTGTAGATCATATTTTCCCTGTGTCCTAATGCACATGAGTTTAACATCTGACACATTCTGTGTTTATCACCTGGCAATTTAGAGGTCAGACTCACTCATAACTCCTGAATGTTTCATTTGTTCACTGCATAGTGCTTGAGCTGTGTGAGTGAATTGTATAACGCTAGTATGGGAAGGAGATGGTTAATGTTGTAGCCCTGATTCATTATCAACCTTTTGCCCTGAACATTGAAAACTAACCAAAACATTCTGGGTGAGGCTCACAGCATCGAGGAAATGATACAGCATAAGTGGTGAAGTATGTGTTCTACTCCAGCTGCTGAAAGGACCCAGTGAACAATACAGATGTTATTGTGCTTCTACTGTGACCATATGTGACAGCCACAATGTTTATAGACCCATGTATATAGCAGACATTTGCACATGATGCCATACCATTGTCCTATTAAGCATGTGTCTGTCCAGAACAGTAGGATAAATTGTCCTTCAGTAGTGCACTTATCAGATTCCATCTCTCCAGGAATAATCATAAAGCCTTTGAGAATAACTTCTAAGCTGATTCCTTGGCCCTGAGAATGACAGTAGGGAAATGTTTATTTTTTAAGGTAACAATTCTGTTGAAATTATTTAATGCATCTTCTGGTTGTGTGTCATCTAGTACTCCAGTCTCAAATCATTGATGATAAATCTAGAAGAAAGGATTATTTAACCTGATCATTATGTCACCCTGTGGTTATCACAGTTTGGGGGTTTGGAATTAGCATAAATGGTCAAGGTGTTTACCTCATAAACACAAAGTGCAAGGTTTGATTCTCACCCTTGAAGAGAAATTGGCTACACTTAACATCATCTGCAAAAGAAGATAGCCTAATACTTACATCTAAGCCTATACATTTTATGGACCAATACAAAAGCATCTGACTGTGAGCACTGATTGAGAGCTAGTATATTTCTATGTTGATTTTTAGAAGATTATTGGTCAGGTCTAGGTCCAGAAATATATGGCTACCAGATAAATGGTTAGGACTGGCTGAGTCTTATACCATTTAAAAAGTGATTGCAGTTTCTGAACCTATACCCTTTTTGTACTCTCTCTCTAGTTTGTTTGTGTCTTTTCGGCTTTTCCCGGTTAGGGGTCGCCACAGCGGAACTCTGGTCTGCTAATGATTGGCAGTACATTTTTTACGTGCCGAGTTTGCCAGCCCTGACACACAACCTTCAACGAAGGTACGCCCATTCACACATGTCTCCACACAGAAGACGCTCTAGCTGAGAATTGAATGGCACAACGTCTTCCTGTGAGGTGACAATGCTACCGCAGCACCACCACCGCAGTAATGCTTAGAGTAAAGTCTCGTAGCTGTGTGGAGTCTGCATGTCCTCCCCGCGGTCGAGTGGTGTTTGAAAGACATGTGTGAATGCCTTCGTTGAAGGTTGGGCATCGGGCTGGCAACTTGGCACCATAAAAAATGCTACTGCCAATCATTAGCGGACCGGAATTCCGCTGTGGCGACCCCTAACTGGGAAAAGCCGAAAAGATAAACAACAACTATTATTTTAATTTTATTTTTAAGGTTTGCTGTTAGAAAAGCAGTTATGTGCACTTCTGGTAGTCTGATTGTTGGAATTTGTGATCCTTCCTAGGTACTCACTACAATGAGAAATACAGAATAATACATAGACACGAGGTTGTCTCCGACAAAGTGCATGGTCAGATAGTATAAGAGTCAATTTAAGGCTGTCTAAAAAGTAAACATTTAATTTTTGAGTAACAGTAAAGGAACTTCATCACTAATAAGAAAAAAAGTTTTGAGATATGAACAAATCAATTCACCTGTAAGAGCACTTTACTTCTAAGTCATCTTTTCATTTGTAAGCACAGTTAAATTCAGCTGCCAGAGGACCATTTTCTCTTATTCTTTCATTTGTAAGAACCAGGCAGCAAAAAGAGGAAAGTAATGCAAGATTAGTACATTAAATTTCTGCATTATTTCTGCAGGTGCAGGAGAAAGTAATTGTTGCCTTATTTCTACAGTACTATAAACTAAAAAGATGTAACAGGGTAACTAAGCCAAGAATTAAGTATTACATCCCAATTATAATATTTAACAAGGAGTGGTGGCATGCTTGTAAATTAATTATTTTGAAGCCATTAGATTTAGCTTACAGCTGCAAATAAAATTAGTTAGAATTAACATACTCAGATACAAATGCATGGCAGCAGACCAGCTAGAAAGCTCAATCAACAAGTATAAAAGTAAATCAGTTATTTCTGAGCTGTTATAAATGTAAATTTAGAGAGTTCTTTTTCAGTTACCACATTCAGCCCTATGTACAAAACAGTAAACAAAATGAATGTCATCTTAAAAATAATGAATGGTAATGCAACAGTACTGCGTTAAATAGTTAACTTCAGAGACATTACAATAATTACAGAAACTTTCATCCACCTTGACAAACAACTCATTGAGCATGTAAACAATAAGCAGCAATCATGTAACCTGCCAGTAAATAGAATGAGACTCATGGCATCCTAGGGAATAAATTGATTAATGTACATTTTGACTTGCAGAAAAACAGAGAATAGTTTCTTAAATCAGATGGATATTAGCAGGCAATCAACCTTTAATCAGTGTGATGGCAATCTGTGGTATGGTATTCCACAAATAAATTCAGACTGTTTTTTTGTTGTTGTTTTATTCATGCGCAGCTGTTTGTTAACCTGGATGATGTAGTGAACCAAAATGGGCACATTTCATGGAATTCTACATAGAATTTATAATGGTGAGTTATAATACTGACTGCAAACATGCAGTAATGCAGTAATCAGAAGGACTGCAAAGTATCGTTTGAAACTGACACAAAGGTCTACACAAAAGTAAGATAACAACCAACCGTCTACATTTGCAAATGGTCAAGTGAGGCTGCTTGAGCAGTTACACTTGCCAAGACACCATTAGCCATGTATGCATGTTGCTAAAATGGAGAGGAAAAATACTATCTTCTATGTTTTGTCTAGCCAGCATTTGACCTACTGTAGAACTGTTCTACAACACACCTCTTAAGTGTCCCTGATTTCACAGAATATCTCAGTTTTTGACACATAGATAAATAAAATATATGGTTGTCTGCCAAAATACTGAGAATTGCAGTCAAATAACGACAGATGTGAATTTAGAAATTCATATCCTATAGACAGGTTAAGGTACTGCAAGCCTAGTAGTCTACAAACCTTCTAAGTATATCAGGGCAATATCTAAATCATTCCCTTATTCTGGCCCTTTATCTCCCCAGTAATTCTGTCTACATCCCCGATTCCTATAATAATTGGTGAGGAGCTATGCCATATGCCTCTGAAATGACTGTTCTGTAGGTCTCCAGCTGCAAAAACAAAGACTACAAAAGAGCTTCTGTGTTGATACATAGCAATTCTTTCCTATCAATAATGCTGTTACTGCATGCGGGAGGTATGCTGATACACACACAGAACAGGCAGCACTTTGTCAGCCATAATCTTTTTCATGGGTGTATCACACTGACTTCCATGGTCCAATCAGTCACCCCCTTTGCAGAGCCTTAACCTGGCTCTTGGAAAGGGAATTGACAAAACAGTTCATCATTTCTGTTATTACTCACTAGACATAACACTATAGCTTATGCTAGGGTTAGGTACGCATTGTGATACACAGTGCTAAAGAACCAGTCTATACAGAATCCACTCCACATTCTCTGGGGTTTGTTTCCCTCAGCCTCCAGTTACCATCAGTGTATGTTTAGGTGTCCTACACAACATAGCATAGTAGAGAGACACTAAGTTATTTGGCAACTCTCTTCATTGTAGCAGGCAATAGAGGTTGATGGAATGCTTCTAGAATGGCCTAGCAGTCAGCAAAATGTCATTCAATCTTCCAACCTCTTGGTGTCTTGAATCATTGACTATTTGTGCCCTGCAGTTGTATACCACAGCGAAATGAGCCTCAGGGACCAGTAGGAAAACCTTTTGAAAGACAAATGGTTACCTTATCATTGCCCACTTCAGCAGTTTGCTATCAATAACAGCATTTAAGCTTATTTATAATCACTATACTTCAATGTTCAAGAAAAACCACAATTAAAGCATCTCCCTCCTTGTAAAGAATGCAAGATGACAATACCCATTTACATTTACAATAGGTGAAAAAAGGTTATCAAAAACTGTACCCATTTATGGAACAGTCTTCCTGCTTTGATCACATGGTTTATAAAACAAAAACTGTTCGGGAAAAAAAATTTAAATGGTTTACAAATGCACATAAATCCAGCTGTTTCAGGGACACAGACTAACATGTCTCCTCTCACTCACTAACTGCAATTGTACTCATACCTGCATATATATTTTGAACAAGAAACATCTTTATTGAAATGTCCCTTATGACATAGGCAATCATGCATTTCTATAAATTAAAGCAAACAATATTGACATATTTTCAGTTGCAAACATTATGCATCCCTTGTAATCTACTCAGTCATAATCAGTCAAACATTACCTAACTTATTCAATTCCTGCCTTCCAGGAATGGAACCTCATTAACAAGGACATTGGCAACCTCCAAATACTCGACCCCACACAGTTTGGCTTTGTCAAGGGGAGGTCATACCAGTTAAATCTGGTCAACTTCTTTGATACAGTCACCAAAGCCATGGACGAGGGGAAGATGGTGCCCACGGCCTACCTTGACCTGGCCAAAGCCTTCAACACTATTCCCCACTCAGGCATAATAGATAAACTCTCTCAACTAGGCATCAATCCATATGTTATCAAATGGGTAGCAAACTGGCTCATTGATAGAAACCACTTAATCAAAATAGGAGAAGCCACCTTAAGCAGTAGACCAGTAACAAGCAGCATACCCCAGGGATCAGTCTTGGGACCTCTGATATTCAGGATATACTTCTCTGAGGTGCAGGTGAAAACCAGTGGGCTATGGCTGACCAAGTTTTCAGATGACTGCAAGCTGAGAGTGGTCATCAATTCCCCTAGTGATGTGGGTGTTCTCCAAGACTCCAAGAGGGTCTCACCCAAACAAATGACTGGTGCCAGAAACATGGCCTCAAGCTGAATGCCAAAAAATACATCGTCATCCCCTTTGGGGAGAGTGACGTCCCCACATATCATCACATTAATAACAATGTCCTATGCACACAATAAGTGGTGAGGGATTTGGGTACCCAGGTTGACAGCAACCTGACTTTTAACCACCATGTTGCTTCCATTGTAAGGAAAGCTTTCTACATGGCCCACCTCATATGTAAGGGTATCTCATCCAGGGACAAGGAGGTCATAACATCCCTGTATTCTTTTCTCATAAAGCCAATTATTGAGTTCAATGCCCCCTTCAGCATGTACCTCAAAGGACATGCAAGAGCTAGAGAGACTGCACAGGTTCCTCACCAGAAGAATCCAGGGCCTCAACCATCTACCCTATACAGATAGGCTAAAATCCCTGTCCCTCTACTCAGTTTAATACAGACTCCTCAGAGGTGACCATTGTCTGGGATACAAAGCAATCTCAGACCCCGCCTTGATGGGACTGCTGCATATCCGCAAGTCAAGCTCCACTTGAGTAACCCACACACATGACCTCAACCTTGTCTGTGACATCAATAGGACTTGTTGGCAGGACAGATTTGTGTCCCAGAGACTCCAGCATCTGTGGAATAGACTCTCTCTCCACATCAAGCAGAGCACCTCATTATCCATTTCCATGCGCAACCTGGATAACTGGAGGGGAAACAGAAAATACACCCCTGGGACTTCACCTGTATCCCTGCTGGACAAGGGATTTGGGTGCTGACTTGTCTAAAAATGGGCTAAACTCTTGGATAGGCTAATAAGGGCCTCAGGGCCAATAGCCTAGTAACTTCCTATGATCCTATGATCCTATGATCAAAAGAAATGCAAGAAGGAATGGATGGTGGGTTAAAGACAAAAACGGTAAAAAGCTGAAACATAAATGAAAAATTACTTCATTCTCATTGTAATATTGGTTCTGTAACACAAAAGAAGTATATGAATAGTAAGGATCAGATAATAATACCACTTTTTTCAAGGTAAATCATTTTTATTCCTTATTTCAAACATACTTCTGTTAAGTTACATATATAAGTGAAGCTAATTAATTCCAAATAGAGCTTTTATCTGTTTATCTGCAAATAAATTTTGTATGTTGGAAATATAACAAGTTTTTGGTCGATATACTATGTTTGCTACATTTTTTATGGTCTGAAGAGACAAGAGGATTGTGCCTGGTTGTTTTGTTGCTTCCTGGTGTGTTTTGGAATGTTTGATTTATTTACTTCCAAGCAACGATTCATTTACCCTGTGGAGTTTCATCCATACTGTTTTTACATTACAAGTATGTTTATTATGGTGACCTCCACCAAACCAGAAATATCCACACAGTAAGAAATACAGATACGAATGCAGAATAACAGATACAGTACCATATAAGTGAAGCATCATGTATGGCCCAAAAGCAGTAACAGCAAAAATAACAGTAACTAAGTTAGCCCAAAACAAAAATGGGACATTAAGGTGCCTAGTCACCTGCACTTAAAGTTGAATATATGAATAGGGACTGGAAATTGATTGTACAACTGAAATGTGTTTCTGAACATCAGGCATTTACAGTTCAATAGTATGATTTGCGAGGTGGTAACTGTCAATAGTCGAACTTGCAAGGTGTAAGGAGGTTATGATAGTGATGTGTGAAGATACGTATGAAAGTAACTGAGGTACGTTTCTTGAAATTGTAGATTTACATTTATACTTGAAGAGTAGATAACCATAAAGATAACCACTCCGCCTTTCTGGAGACACTGGAAAACATGAAGGTCCTAGTAAACACCCTGATCTTGGGAGATTTCAATTACCCTACCATTAACTGGGAAAACTACTTGAGTACAAACTCCCAGGCTCAGCACTTCCTGGAATTTATCAACTCAAATGCACTGGATCAGCAGGTAAACTCCCCTACCAGAGGCCACAACATATTGGACCTGGTCATCACCAACATGGGAGACATGTGCTCCGTACCAGAGGTCAACCCGTCACTGGTTAGATCAGACCATAAAGTAATCACCCTGGATGTCCACACCCCACCACCACCCCCAACCAAGGAAACCACAGTGAAAAACTTTTCTAAAGCAAACTTCACCTTACTTAAGTCAGAGGTGGTAAGTTTCACAGCCCCCATGCTAAAGGATAACACTGCCCAAGATGCAGAATCCTTTACAATTGCACTCTATGAGCACCTACAAGGATGCATGGATCATGCCATCCCTAGCAAAACCAAGACTCACCCCCCTAAGAGAAGGAAACCAGTTTGGTGGACCCCTGCCATAAACAGGTTATACAACAAAAGGAGGAAACTAGTTCAGAAAAAAAAAATCCCAAGAAGGAAAGACATCCCTGATCAGTATCAGTAAGAAACTAAGGTCCCTCATAAAATCATCCAAGGCTAACTTCAAAAGAAGAATAGCCAAGGACTCAAAAGATAACCACAAAGCCTTCTTTAGCTATGTCAAAAATCTAAGTGGCAACTCACAGATATGCTCTGAGATAGTGCAAAATAGCACAAAATATACTGAACCTACTGATATTGCCAACATCCTGGCAGATAGATTCAGTGCAAACTTCCCCTCCCTCTCACCTTCAAAAGGGCCCACAACAATACCGGAAAAGTGTAGTGCCCTGGAAATCACAGAAGCACAGGTGAAAACAGCCCTTTCAAAAGCCAAAAACACAGCATCAATGGGGCCAGATTGTGTCCCAGGCTGCGTCTTGCACGAACTACAGAACAAATTAACCCCCCACCTAAACACGCTGTTCAACCTCAGCCTCTCCACAGGCTATGTGCCCATAGAATGGCACACAGCAATGGTTATTCCGCTCCACAAAGGAGGAGCCACAACTGACCCTGGTAACTATCGCCCCATAAGCCTGACTAGCCTGGTCTGCAAGGCTATGGAGCGCATCATCATGGAACTCATTAACAAAGACATTGGGAACCTCCAAACACTTGACCCGACCCAGTTCGGCTTTGTTAAGGGCAGATCATGCCTACCAAACCTGGTTGACTTCTTTGAGACAGTTACCAAAGCCATAGACGAGGGAAAGATGGTTCACACAGCCTATCTTGATCTCACCAAGGTGTTCAACACCATTCCTCACTTGGGTATTATAGAAAAACTCACCAGCCTGAACATAAACTCCTACGTCACAAGATGGGTTGCCAACTGGCTTACAGACAGAACTCACACAGTAAGAATAGTGGGCTCCAGGTCTGACTCTAAACCAGTCACAAGTGGTGTCCCGCAAGGCTCAGTTCTGGGACCCCTACTGTTCAGCATATATTTCTCAGAAGTACAGGCAAACACAGGAGGACTATGGCTAACCAAGTTCGCCAATGACTGCAAACTGGGAGCCATAATTGACTCTCCGGCTGACATGGACATCCTCCAAAAAGGCCTTACTGAGACAGACACCTGGTGTCAAAGTCATGGCCTCAAGCTAAATGCCAAAAAATGCATAGTCATCCCATTTGGGAAAAACAAAATACCCATGAATTACCACATAGGCGGCAGCCCCCTTAATACAGAAGAGGTAATAAGAGATCTGGGGACCCAGGTAGATAGTAATCTCTCCTTTGACAATCATATTGCCAAAGTAGTTAGGAAATCCTTCTATGTGGCCCATCTAATTACTAAGGGGTTTGCATCTAGAAATAAAGAGGTTATAGTGCCCCTCTACTCGTCACTCATCAGACCCATCATAGAGTACAATGCCCCATTTGGGATGTACCTCACAAGACACTTCCAACAGCTTGAGAGACCACAAAAGTACCTCACCAAGAGGATTACTGGCCTCAAACATATGTCCTATGCAGCCCGACGGAAAAAACTCCGGCTGTACTCAGTGGCATATCGCTTACTCAGAGGTGATCACTGCCTGACTTACAAAGCCATGTCTAACTCAAAATTGATGGACATGCTCCACCTAAAGAAATCCAAGTTACTGTGAGCCACGTGCTCTAGTGAGCTAAACCTCGCCACAACAATAAATAGAACATGCTGGAGGGATAGATTCCTATCACAGAGACTCCACATGCTTTGGAACAAAATTCCTAACTACATTAGGCAGAGCCCCTCACTAACACGCTTCAAGAGAAGCCTTGATGAGTGGATGGGTAACAGAAAATACACCCCTGGGATCACTTCATTGGCTCTGCTTGACAGAGGCTCAATTAATTAATCAATGGGGCGGCGAAAGCCGACACACTCTGGCTAGGCTTATAAATGCCCTCGGGCAGATAGCCTAGTACCTACCTATGAACCTATGAACCTATAAAGTGTATGCTTTTACTTTTAAGGTGATATTTGTAAAGTACACGTCTCTGAGCTACGTTTCTTGAAATGGTAGATTTAGATTTAGATTGGAAGAGTAGCTAACTTAAAGTGTATGGTTTTACATGTAAGGTGATATTTGTAAAGTACACTTGTCTCCGAGCTACCTTTCTTGACATTGTAGATTTAGATAACTGTACACTTGTCTTACATTTGGCCACATTAATTGTATGCATGATGTCACTGCCTAATATGAATAGCATGTCAATCATGCCTCATTTTATATGCAACTTTTCACGCCAATCACCAGAGCCATGCCCACTCCTGCGCAGAACTGAAGGTGAGCCAGTACACTACACTATCGCCCATAAGAAATATACATAAATCATATAATATAATAAATTAAAAGTAAAAATGTGCTGTAAAACTAATAATACTTGGTCTGTAGTTATGATTGCTTGTTATATATTAATAGATTGATAGATTGATTGCTTGTTATATAATAACAGATTGACCACACTGCAGTTTTTAATAAGAAACTTCTAGTAGGACACAAATGATTATATTTTGTAGTATTTGACTCAAAATTCACATATAGAATACATTTGATAGATTTTTATTAGATTTTATTTAAAAATATTTTAGATTAGTTCAATTCCCTCTGACATACTGCATAAACAAGATAGCCGATTGTTTACAAAAAATGAAAGTATATAACAAAAGAAGGAACCAAGATAATGATTTCCTGATATATAAGGGATAGTATATCTGTTCTTTAAAAGAGCATAGTGCACATGGATTGTAACTAAAGTATGGAGTTCATGTAAATAATAAATGGTAAAAGATAGACAGTATAAGCAGCAGCAGAAGGAGATAGGGACAGATAGGCATGTATATAGCTAGTAGATTGTTGTATAAATAATTTTATACAAAGTAAATAAAATAAATACTAATATGCAACTTCCTTACCTTTATAATAACGAATGTGAAATTAACATCTGATAACCTTCTTATTGTAGTCTCAGGACCAAGAAGAGGTTATAAAAGAAGATGGTAACAGTGATAACTAATCTGTCTTATTTGAAGTGAAATGGGACCTAAGTAGCCTTTTCTTTTTTTGTTAATAACATATAGAAGGGCTTTCTTAAAATGATCCATATCAAGATAGGAAACATCCATGCATGAAGCAGAAGCATCAGCTAAGTGTAATTAATCTAACGGGGAAACATTAGTTTATTTGATTTTGTCAACAAACTAGGAATACGTTATTCCATGGTAGAATGCTTTAAGATTATAACGTTAGATATTATTCTAATTGTTTTGTCTGATTTTAAATGTTTATTAATATTAATGGATTAACTTGTCTAGTAAAGCCTGCTTAAATACCTGAGGTTACATAAAGCTCAAATAGTACTTTTACCAGAAACACATTTATTCAATAAGGATGTTAGTAAATTTATCACTAAATAATTATTTAATTCTGTCAGGCTCTGGTTTTAGTTCTAAAAGAAGAAGCACTCTCATTTGGTGGAAGAATTCCCCAATTATGGTTAATGTAATGGATACTTATGTTGATTAAAACTGTATATTAAGCATTGTTGTAATTGAATGGAATAGGAAACTATGTACTTTGGTAAACTCTTATTAGATTCCATAGCTAGCAGCTAAAGATGCAAAAAATTATGTAGACACTATAGCCTATTATATGAAAGGTGAGGTCATAATGGCTGGTGATTTTAACTGTATCTTATCATTGAAGGACACCACTGCTAAATCACATCTTTAGCTAAACATTTATCAAATTTTGTAAACCTTATGAACTTTAAAGATATACCTGAACTAAGAAAATTAAATAGTGTTCAATACACCCATTATTCTTATAGATAACGCAGCTCAAACAAATATTAACAAGTTTTTTTACTGGCAATTTGATTTCAAATATAAGAGATGTTTCCATAGTGTCATGCCCATTATCAGATCACAATGCTATTGTTTTCAACATTATTTTAAGAAAATCATTTTTAATTCATCATAAAAGACTACCAGCATGCATTGTTAAAATAAAATGATTTAAAGAGTGGTATGTAAATGAGATCAAGAATTTTATATAAATAAATACAAATGGTGAAATAAATGATATCATCCTTTGAGACTCATTAAAGGTTTACTTAAATGATAGACTTACATGCTGGTATATGAATAAAACAAAAGAATGGGATAAAGAATTAAATACATTACAAACTAAAATAGATAAAATAAACCAAATGACACTATTAGTCAGTCTGAACTAAAAAAGTTGAATACAAGATACAGTGAAATTGTAAACCATAAAATGTCAATAAACCTGGAAAAGCCAAAACTTCAGACATATTCAGTGAACTCATCAAGCTTATATAAATTTGCTAAAGATCTAAAAAAATGAATAGACTAACTATATTACAAATAAATAACAAAAAAGAAAGGAAAACAGATATGAAGGGTATTCTTAAGTGCTTCAGAATATTCTAAGAAAATATAAATAAAAATTCAAATATCTTAGTAAATGATGAGATAGCAGATACTATCCTAAATAAAAATATAAAAAAAAAATATCAATTGAACAGTTAAGCAAAACTGATACACCTTTTACTTTAAAAGAAATAAACGATCAAATTAAAAAGTTAAAAAATAATAAGGCTCCTGGTTTAGATGGTCTTATATCTTAACTATATAGAGTGCTTCCAAATAATGCAGTCTTTATACTAGCAAAAGCTTTCAGGGAAATAAAAACTTCTTCAGAGGTTCCTCCATCAGGGAAATGTCCCGCCATTTCACCTATTCTAAAGCAAGACAAAGATCCTACAAAAAGTTCTTCTTATGGACCTATTTCACTCCAAAATGTTGACTATACGATGTTCGTGTCTGTTTTAGCAAATACAATTAATCTAATAATACCAAAAGTAATTAACAATGATCAAACAGGTTTTATTTTGAATAGACAGGTACAAGATAATATAATAAGGATATACACTCACTAATAGACTTTGCAAATAAAAATAAAAAAAGACCGTTTTATCATTAGTCTTGAGTTAAACAAAGCTTTTGATTCAGTCAATTGGCCTTATGTATTTAAAGCACTTAAAGAATATAATTTCTCAGCTGAGTTAATAACATTCATTTCAAAGTTTTATGTTAACTCTTGTGCTTACATCAAAATAGGTTCCTTTCTTTCTAATTCATTTAAACTACAAGAAGGTACTAAACAAGGTTGCCCATTATCTCCACTAATTTTTGTACTAGTAATAGAACCTTTTGATAACTTTATTTGTCAAACAAAAATATTTATGGTAAAATGTTGGTTTTCCCAGGGATATGCGTTGCTACCAGAAACCGATGAGAGGAGATCGCCCATTGCCAAAGTCTGAGAGCTTCTCGACACAAGGGGTAGGATTTGGTACCGCCCTGTTTGTTGATATACCATACTACAGACATGTTGTCTGTGTGAACTGCAATTGTTCCCAAGGGAAGAAAGTCATTGAGGGCTTGCAATGTTAAAAGCACTGCTCTCATCTCTAGGACATTTATGTTCAGGTGGTATTCGAATGGTTGCCATGTCCCATGAACCATCCTGCCCTGATAATGACCCCCCCACCCGATCAGGGAGGCGTCCGTAGTGACAGTGGCTACCGGGGTTGGGGGTACAAATGGTCTGCCTTGGTGAATCTGAGGAGAAGTGATCCACCATGAAAGATGATTCTTGCAAGTCTGAGTCACAAATATCTGGTGGCTCCCGGAAGTTGTTGGTAAGACCACTGAGTGAACAACATCCACTGAAGCAGGCGCATATAGAAGCGGGCCAAGGGAAGAAGGGTAATGGCCGCAGCCATGAGGCCCAACACCTTTAGAACCATTCTGGCCTGCACTTTCTTGCTGGCTAGAATAATCCTCACGTGACTTTGAATGTCTGAAATTCTTTGTTCTGTGAGGGTAGCTGACATCCGAACAGTGTTTAAGTTTGCGCCTATGAAAGTAATTGACTGGCAGGGCAATAAGGAGGATTTTTCGTAGTTGATTGAAATTCCCAACTGAGTACAAAGATTTATTGTGTAATCCCTGGCCTGAAGAAGTTGATGCCTGGTGGTGGCTGAAAGGAGCCAGTCATCTAGATACGGAAACACCTGGAATCCTTGACGTCTCAGGTGAGCCGTGACCACTGCCATACATTTGGTGAACACTCTGGGGGCTGTAGTGAGACCAAAGGGCAGGGCTCTGAATTGGAAGTGACTGGACCCCAGCCGAAAGCGGAGAAACCTTCTGGAGAGCCTGTGAATCTTTATGTGATAGTACGCATCCTGAAGATCTATTGAGCACATCCAGTTGTCCTTCTCTAGGAAGGGCAGAATTGATTGAAGTGTGACCATTCGGAATCTTGTCTTTCTCACAGACTTGTTGAGTCTGCTGAGATCCAATATTGGTCTCCAGTCTCCCGTCTTTTTGGGAACCAAAAAGAACCTTGAGTAGATTCCGGGTTCTGAATGGTCTGTTGTAACTGGCTGAATGGCTCTTTTTTGTAGAAGTTTGAATACTTCTAACTCTGCAATTTCCCTTAGATGGTACATCTGGAAGGGAAGATGAGAGAGAAAAGGGACTTTCCTCAAAAGGAATTTTGTAACCCTCAGATATGATCGACTGTACCCATCTGTCTTGAGTGAGGGAATGCCAGGCTTCTGGGTACAGCGATAGTCTTCCCCCGACTGCCTCCAAGGATGGACAGTCGGGCAACATCTCAGGGATGCTGAAAGGGTTTGTCAGAGAGAGGCTCTTTGCTTCCCTGGTTTTGTGGACCCCCTCTGCCTCTAGGGTGGCATCTGTTATTGTTACCCCCTCTGCCTCTAGGGGTAAACTGACCATGTGTATCTGGTGTGACTCCTTGGGATTTGCGGAACCACATTTTGCCACCCTTCTGTCCTTTAGGGTAAGGTCTAGAAGGGGTGGAAAAACGGACTCCTACGGCAGAAAGAGTCTTGCCGTCCTGCTCACACCTGGTCAATGTTTCTTTCACTTGAGGGCCAAACAAAGCTGACCCATCAAAGGGAGAGTTTGTGAAGGACGCCTTAAAGGGATCTGCAAAATTACAGAGCTGCATCCAGGCTTGGCGTCTAAGAGCCACACCTGTGCCTGCGGCCCTACTCGCTCCATCTGCTGCATATGATATCAGTCGCATGGAGGAGTTAGCAATGGAATTAAGGGTTCCTAGCTGGGAAGCAATTTTTTCTTGAGCTCCTGCAGCTGTGGGATCCTGTACTACATCACCTAGCTCCTTAAGGATGTCCCTTTGGAGTCGGGTGAAGTGGCATAAGTAGTTCAGCGAGCGCATAGCAAAGGTCGCTGAAGAAAACATCCGCTTACCATACCTATCCATGGTCCTAGATTCCTTATTAGGAGGATGGACAGGTACGGAAGGATCTGCAAGTTCCTTCTTAGTGGCAGCCGCCACCACCATGGCATCAGCAGGGACACCCTTCGTGAGGAATTGCTTGTCCGCAGGGGCAGTAATAAATTTAGAAGGCCTCCTAGGGACTGGCTCTACTGAGTCAGGAGCAGCCCACGCCTTTCGAGCAATAACCTGCATAAGGGGGTCGAAAGGCGGAGACACCCAGGAGGTGGAGGGCCGAGATCCAAACGCCTCCAGGTATACCGACTCATCCTCGGAGGGATTAGTGGAGGGCCAGTTTCCCCTCTGTTTAAGGAGTTCTAGGATGTCTGAAAAAGAGACATCCTCAGAGGGGGATCTTGGGGATCCCTCTGAATCATCTAAGTCGGTATCTGAAGTGATAGACTCGGGGAAGTCTACGTGTTTCCTCTTACACGTCCTCTTGCACGGAGGATCCCCTGACTGATCAGGAGAATCCTTGGAAGAGAGGGTTATTCCCAGTGGGGAAACCTGAGGTGGAGGATCTCTGGGTCCGGGAGCAAGAGGGATGGCAGAGACATCGAGAGGCACTGTAGAGGGAGGAGCTAAGGGAATAGACTGCTGGCTGAGACCAGTGGCCAGCACACTCTTCATCACCTCGAAGGCCCCCCTCCCAGGGAGGTCCGAGAGAACCCGCTCCGAAGAAACAGGAACTCCAGGGCCCACTGAAAGGGAAGGCTCCAAGGCAGATGTCGGAGCCGAGCTCACCAAGGCCGAGGCTCCAAGGGGAAGAGCGGGGTCGGACAAGGGTCCGATGCCACTCACCCCCTCGGAGGAGACCAGGGAAGCCCGACCACCGAATCCCTCTAAGGAAGGTCTCGAAGAGGTGATAAGAGTAGATGCTGAGGGTGCAGAAGGGGGGGGTATCTGCCCCTCAGCCATAGCAGAAGCTATTCCCGAAGACTCCAGCTCCAAACTCTGAGGTAGAGTCGAAGGAGGAACTACAAGAGGGTGTGGACTCATAGTAGTCTGTTGAGACGGACTATGTAGCATCTGGGCCAGTGCCTGTGATTTCAGTAATCTACTAACCACCCTCTCTAAATCATGGTCAGAAAGCCTGGATGACCTGGATGATCGGCTCCGATGGCTCCGCTCCGAGAGGAGAGGTGAGGTCGGAGCCGAGAGTATTGGCTCCAAGGAAGGGGACCTGGACCTCTTCCTCGAAGGAACCATCGGAGCCGACGAAACCATAGAAACAGTCGGAGCCGAAGACTTTTCGGTGCCGACAGAAGGTCTCGATGCATCGGCTCCAGCCGGAGCTGATACAGACACAAAAGTAACGGTGTCGGAGCCGGTCGGCGCCGACACGGCTGAAACCACATGGTGGTCGGAGCCAGTCGGAGCCGACACCGATGTGACTGAACTAGTATCAGCACCGATAGCCATCGGTGCCGAAGAAGGTTTAAGCAACCCAGGATCGGCTCCAGTCGGAGCCGATCTCGACTCAGAAAGAGTCGGAGCCGAAGCCGCAGGCTTAGACACCAAAGCCTGGGCCTTGGAAGACTTAGAAGTCTTGGTCGGAGCCGACTTAGCCGGAGAACCCTCCGGCTTAAGAAGACCCCTTAAAATCAATTTATTTCTCCTCTCCTGCAGGACTCTCTGGCTAAAGGAATGACAAATAGCACAGGAGTCCTGCAGGTGGAGAGGTCCCAGGCAGTATAGGCAAGAAGTGTGACCGTCTGTCAGAGACATCTTCTGACAGCACGAGTCACACTTCTTAAAGCCTGAGACCCTCTGATCTTTGGACATAGTGAATACAACAGTACACACACAGCCCCAAACAAACAATTAAATTTAAAGTATAAACAGGAAAAAACCTCACACACACACACCCTGACAGAAGGGGATGGGAGGGAAGGAAGGCCTGACTAAAAAATTTAAGGAGGATAGGATAATTTTAGTCAAAAAGGGCTTATAACTAACTAACAAAGAAGGATTTCTAAAAAAAAATTAGTTTAAGTGAAAAAGGGGCTAACAGCAGTGAATTTTAAAACACTTACCAGGAGCTGGCAAAAGGAGGACCTCATCAGCGAAGCGGCAAACGAGATCTGGGTACTTACCGCCTTGCATCATGGGATATGGGGCTGCCTCGAGCTGGTAAAAGTGACTCTCGAGCTTAGCAAAGTGCCGAGTCGGAGCCGAGGATCGGCTCCGAACCCATCAAGCAAGAATGAAGGCGAGATTGACAACTTAACATCGTTAGATATTATTCTAATTGTTTTAAATGTTTTGGCCATAGCTGAATGTTCTTTATCATAATCTCTGAAGTATATAATAGCTCTTTACATAAAAGTAGTTCTAGTAATATGTTCTCTTACAAATGTCTGATTTTAAATGTTTATTAATATTAATGGATTAACTCGTCTAGTAAAGCCTGATTAAATACCTGAGGTTACATAAAGCTCAAATAGTACTTTTACCAGAAACACATTTATTCAATAAGGATGTTAGTAAATTTATCACTAAATAATTATTTAATTCTGTCAGGCTCTGGTTTTAGTTCTAAAAGAAGAGGCACTCTCATTCGGTGGAAGAATTCCCCAATTATGGCTAATGTAATGGATATTTATGTTGATTAAAACTGTATGTTAAGCATTGTTGTAATTGAATGGAATAGGAAACTATGTACTTTGGTAAACTCTTATTAGATTCCATAGCTAGCAGCTAAAGATGCAAAAAATTATGTAGACACTATAGCCTATTATATGAAAGTTGAAGTCATAATGGCTGGTGATTTTAACTGTATCTTATCTGAGAAGGACACCTCTGCTAAATCACATCTTTAGCTAAACATTTATCAAATTTTGTAAACCTTATGAACTTTAAAGATATACATGAACTAAGAAAATTAAATAGTGTTCAATACACCCATTATTCTTATAAATAACGGAACTCAAACAAATATTAACAAGTTTTTTTACTGGCAATTTGATTTCAAATATAAGAGACGTTTCCATAGTGTTATGTCCATTATCAGATCACAATGCTATTGTTTTCAACATTATTTTAAGAAAATCATTTTTAATTCATCATAAAAGACTACCAGCATGCATTGTTAAAATAAAATGATTTAAAGAGTGGTATGTAAATGAGATCAAGAATTTTATATAAATAAATACAAATGGTGAAATGAATGATATCATCCTTTGAGACTCACTAAAGGTTTACTTAAATGATAGACTTACATGCTGGTATATGAATAAAACAAAAGAATGGGATAAAGAATTAAATACATTACAAACTAAAATAGATAAAATAAACCAAATGACACTATTAGTCTGAACTAAAAAAGTTGAATACAAGATATGGTGAAATTCTAAACCATAAAATATCAATAAACCTGGAAAAGCCAAAACTTCAGATGTATTCAGTGAACTCATCAAGCTTATATAAATTTGCTATAGATTTAAAAATGAATAGACTAACTACATTACAAATAAATAACAAAAAAGAAAGGAAAACAGATATGAAGGGTATTCTTAACTGCTTCAGAATATTCTAAGAAAATATAAATAAAAATTCAAATATCTTAGTAAATGATGAGATAGCAGATACTGTCCTAAATAAAAATATAAAAAAAGATTATCAATTGAACAGTTAAGCAAAACTGATACACTTTTTACTTTAAAAGAAATAAACGATCAAATTAAAAAGTTAAAAAATAAGGCTCCTGGTTTAGATGGTCTTATATCTGAACTATATAAAGTGTTGCCAAATAATGCAGTCTTTATACTAGCAAAAGCTTTCAGGGAAATAAAAACTACTTCAGAGGTTCCTCCATCAGGGAAATGCCCCACCATTTCACCTATTCTAAAGCAAGACAAAGATCCTACAAAAAGTTCTTCTTATGGACTTATTTCACTCCAAAATGTTGACTATACGATGTTCATGTCTGTTTTAGCAAATACAATTAATCTAATGATACCAAAAGTAATTAACAATGATCAAACAGGTTTTATTTTGAATAGACAGGTACAAGATAATATAATAAGGATATACACTCACTAATAGACTTTGCAAATAAAAATAAAAAAAAGACCTTTCTATCATTAGTCTTGAGTTAAACAAAGCTTTTGATTCAGTCAATTGGCCTTATGTATTTAAAGCACTTAAAGAATATAATTTCTCAGCTGAGTTAATAACATTAATTTCAAAGTTTTATGTTAACTCTTGTGCTTACATCAAAATAGTTTCCTTTCTTTCTAATTCATTTAAACTACAAAAAGGTACTAAACAAGGTTGCCCATTATCTCCAGTAATTTTTGTACTAGTAATAGAACATTTTGCTAACTTTATTTGTCAAACAAAAATATTTATGGGACAAAAATAGAAGGTGAATTGTAACTAAAGATTCAACTATTTGCAGATGACATTCTATTTACAATAGGAAATATAGAAGATTCACTAGAACATACAATTAGTTCTATGAGGCAGTTTGAAACTATTTCAATTTTTAAATGTGCATTATTAATCAGTAAGAAATTAAAATTCATATAAAATATTCTGATTTCAATTGGAATAACTCTCAAATTAAATATCTTGGTATCATCGTTATGTCTAATAGTAAGGAAATGATACAAGTGAATTTTCAACAGGTTATGGATAAAATTATAAGTCTAATCACAAGTTGGAATACATTTTTTCTTCTATGGAAGAACATTTAATCTTAATTAAGATGGTAATTCTCCCTAAAATATTATTTGTTATGCAATCATTAACATTGTCTCCAGCAAAAAATTAATGGAAAAGATTAATAACATCCTATTTAAGTTTCTTTGGCATCCAAATAACCCAAGAGTTTATTTTAATTGGCACACAAAAGGTTGGGATACATGTGGAACACGATTCCCTGATATTCAATTGTGTGCTGCTTCAACTATTGTAAAAAGCATTGCATTGTGGATAAATTCATCATATGAATCAAAATGGAAACTAATACATCAGGTATTATTATCCACAAATAACAGATTATTAATTCTCATAGGCAAACAGTTCCTAACAGTTTTTTCTGACTATTAAAAGATTACTGTTTAAACAGAAACATTTCTTCTAATCAAATTCCCTATATAAATAATATTATTTCTTTCTTCAGGAAATTCATATATTCTAATTACTGTATTTAAGATTTACCCTGGGATTCAATACACCTACACTAATTGTACACCATTCTGAGTGAACAGACAACACAGACATAACACACACCTTCTTCCTCCTAATTTTAGTTTTCCTACTGATACTCTTGCAGCTTTAAATACTGACAGGGATTCATAAATGTTACCACAAAATGTGGTAAGAATGTTCTTGAATATGTATCATGTACGCCTAGTGTAGGCTTTATTGAATCTGGTCTCTAAATCTTTAAAATTTTTCCAATAGCATATTCAAATGGATGCTTAGAAAATCACAATTTCACTACAAAGATAGATCTAAAAGAACAAAATAATTTACTGGCGTCAGTTTTAAGTGGAACTGAAATATATTATGTTGAAAACATAATGTTTAGATACAATCACGATTCTAATAAGTGGTTAGCACTACAAATATGTAGGAATTTTGTAAACTCAAAGATAAATAAGATATTTAACTTGGATAAGAAATCTTTCCCCAAATATTGGAATTCCTAATATTAATAATAAAGCAAAGGACAATAACTGTTACTTATCACAGATTTAGGAAATTCTTAGATTAAACTTCTTATACTTAGGCAATACTTTTTGGAATTTTTCCACAAAAAATAATAACAAAATTTTATTGATGAAGATAAAAATAGTATTAAAGTCAATGGAAAAAATTACTTCCTCTTTATATTGAAAAATGTTCACCTGGAAATTCTTGCACAGAGTGTTTGTTACACTTAACAAGGTTACAATTATGCATAAATCAAGTAGAATCAAATGCTGGAGATGTGATTCTGAGGTAACAACTGTTTGGATATATATGGTATATGAATGTGAGGTCAGTTCTCCTTTTTGGACAAAGATTAATAACATTTTTTCAAGTCTTGTGGTTGCATAAATGTATTATTTCTAAGTCACTGATTTTATTTAATGCTCCAATCCCTGAAATAATTCCAAGGACTCAAGTCCCAATTCCTTGGTCTATACTAGCAATAGCTAGGAAAATAATAATCAAAAACTGGAAGAGTAAAGCTACTTCCTCTTGTACTGAACTTCTTAGTATGGTAAAAATTGCATGTAGTAGTGAGTTACATATGATTAGGATATGAACTTCTAACATTACTCATTCCTTTAAGTTGTGGCTAAAACTTAAAGATTTGCTTGAAAAATATTACCTGTTGTTAATTTGTATTACATTGCTATATTACACAACTGTGGATGTATGTAAATAGTGATTTGTTTGTTTTATTTTACTCTGATAGTTCTTTCTTATACAAATATAATAAACATTTTTTCAAAGAAAAAGCCTCAAAGGCCAAATTCACCACTGCCCCCACACTGAGGATCCCCTCCAATCTAAGGAAGGAAGTGAACCCTTGGCACCAATAACTCCCAGCCTAAAAGCCAATCTTGGATCCAAGCTATCTAGGGCCAAAGCTCTGAAAAGGAGAGATGGCTCCAGGAATCTCTGTGTTGACTCACCCCCCCCTCCTAAGAACTCATAACTGAACCTTCAGCTGTGAGTCTCCTCTCGATCCAATGGCATCAATGTCGAAAGAAATAGGGAAGCAGTCAGCACCAAAACCATCTGCAGCTCCAGTGCCAACAAAGGTGCTTCAGCTCCAGATAGATCCAATAACACTAAACCCAAAGGGCAGACTCGTATAGATTCAGAAATTGAAGGGGTACAACGGCCACTGTTCAGTATCTTCCCTGGGGACAGTACCAGGATAACTGTAAGATGAATTTGCATCCTCAAAAACTTCCTAATCATCCTGTTAAAATCTAACTCTATGAGACTTTGAGATGAATGAGTAGATGATGCCACTGATAGTGATCTGAAGTATCTCTGGGGGTGCAATCTGTATCGTATCTTATATCTATCTATATAAATAAATAATTATATATATATATATATATATATATATATATATATATATATATATATATATGGGTCTACTTCATAATATTGAAATTTCATAACATTGAGACCACAACATCGAAAATTCAAAACATTGAAAACCCAAAAAATTGAAACCTCAAAACATTGAAAGTGTGCTTCATAACATTGAAAACTATAATTCATATATAAATAACATCTTCTCCACCTATAACAACACCTAACTAACAAACACACTGTCTACCACGTTTCTGTAGGGGGCAAGCCCTCCTGCACCACCCATGTAAGGGTCTCCCCTCATAAATTAAATGTACCAACACCAAGATCATACTACAGTGGAAAAAAGTTAATTTTCTAACCTCAGTGTATGGTGATTGTGATACAGTGAGATTAGGAAATTTACTTTTTTCCAGTGTAGTGCGATCTTGGAGTTGGTATATTTAATTTACAGGGGGTGTGGGGGGCAGAGTGTGTTTGTTAGGTGTTGTTGTAGGTGTATGGGATCTTACTTATTTGTGCAATGTAGTTTTCAATGTTATGAAGCACTCTTTCAATGTTCGGAGTTTTCAATGTTTTGGGTTTTCAGTGTTTTGAATTTTCTATGTTCTGGTCTCGACATTATGAAATTCAACATTATGAAATTTCAGTGTTATGAAGTAGACCCATATATATATATATATATATATATATATATATATGTGTGTGTGTGTGTGTGTACACACACACACACACACACATATATATATATATATATATATATATATATATATATATATATATATATACATACATATACACACACATATATAGGTTCATAGGTTCATAGGTTGGTACCAGGGCCCTAGGGCCTATGCAAGCCTAGCCACAACAATTCCCCGGATATTTTTTCCCAAAATATTTACTTGTCCAGGCCCCTGTCTAGCAGGGCGGCTGACATGATCCAAGGGGTGAATTTCCTATCTCCCATCCAATCATCAAGGTTCCTTATGAAGAGGGCCAAAGAGGCGCTCTGCTTGATATGTATGGGCAGTCTATTCCAGAGTAAGGGATGTCTCTGGGTCAGGAACCTATCCCTCCAGCATGTTTTGTTCATTGTGATGGCAAGGTTTAGATCCCTGGAGTGTGTGGCTCTGAGGGATTGGGATTTCTTTAAGTGGAGCATGTCCAACAGCTCAGGGTTTGACATGGCCTTATATGTTAAGCAGAGATTGCCACTGAGTAGACGATATGCCACAGAGTATAACTGGAGTTTTTTTAGATGGTCAGTATATGGCATCTGATTTAGGCCTGTGATTCTTTTAGTGAGGTATTTCTGTGGTCTTTCAAGCTGTTGCAGATGTCTTGTGAGGTACATACCAAATGGGGCATTATACTCTATAATGGGTCTAATGAGGGATGAGTACAGTGGGACAATGACCTCCTTTTTTCTGGATGAAAAGCCCTTAGTGATGAGGTGTGCCACATAGAAGGATTTCCTGACTGTTGTGGCAATGTGTTTATCGAAAGTGAGACCACTGTCCACCTGTGTCCCAAAGTCTCTCATCACACTTTCAATGTTTAGTGTCCTGCCACCTATGTGGTAATTCATGGGTACATGTTTTTTTCCAAAGGAGATAACTATACATTTCTTGCCATTAAGCTTGAGCCCATGGCTCTGGCACCAGGCATCTGTTTCTGTAAGGCCCTTTTGTAGAATATCCACATCATTTGGGGATTCAATAATGGCTCCCAGTTTGCAGTCATCTGCAAACTTTGTTAGCCAGAGTCCCTTAGTGTTGGCCTGTACTTCAGAGAAGTAGATGCCAAACAAGAGTGGTCCCAGGACTGAACCCTGAGGTACTCCACTTGTCAGTTGTCTGGAGCTGGATTTGGAGTCGGCTACTTTTACTGTCTGGATTCTGTCAGTAAGCCAGTTAGCAACCCATTGAGTGACGTAGGGATTTATGCCCAGCTTAGTAAGTTTATCTATGATTCCAGAGTGGGGGATGGTGTCAAAGGCCTTGGCGAGGTCCAGATAGGCTGTGTGGACTGCCTTACCCTTGTCCTCCACAGCTCTGGATATATATATATATATATATATATATATATATATATATATATATATATATATATACATATACATATACATATACACACACACACACATATATATATATATATATATATATATACACACACACACACACACACACACACACACACACACACACACACAAGGGCCACCATGGTAAGCTTTGCCCTGTTCTCCACTGTAGTGAGATCTCAGAGTTGGTATATTTAGTTAGGGGGGGTTGTCCCCCACATGGAGGTGTGTGGGGGTGAAGCCCCCCACGTTGGTTGGTTTAGTTTGCTTCCGTTCATATTGCAGACATTGGTGGCCCAGTGGTTAGTTTCCCAGAATGAAACTGCGATGTTCCTGGAGTTCAGCATTCTGCAGTTTCAGCATTGTCCTCTCGATGATTTGAAAGTCGACATTCTGATAAGTTAATGTATTAAAGAAGACCCATATATATATATATATATATATATATATATATATATATATATATATATATATATATATATATATATATATATATATATATATATATATATACATATATATATATATATATATATATATATATATATATATATATATATATATATATATAGATAGATATTTTTTTACCCAGACAAAGACAGAAGAGGGCAGAAAGGCAGCAACTGCATAAACAAACTAATTGTAAATCTACACCTAAAACTATCTAGAAGTAAGAAAGAGAAAGAAAACTCTCTTAGTAGGAGGAGGAGTTAGCTTAGATCCACAAAGCATACAGCGCATTATAGGACAGCTGTTTTGCACATCCAATGACTTTGAGCAGCAAACGAGATCTGAGCAGCTAAGCTGGAATTCTAGGGAAGGGGCATAGCCGGCTTTAGGCACGACTGAACCCTGCAGTCACTGGGGGCCCCCTGTTCCTGGGGGACCCCCAACCACAGCAATTTATCTTAAATTGATATTTTATATCATGTCTGTCAAACCAACAAAAGCTCGTACAGCAATCATATATACTTACCAAACCAGATGGATAATAATAACTCTTATTTATATCTCCTTTAACATTCAAATTCAGAGATATTCTGGCTACAATAACAGTGTTTTATTGGTTCCCTATCACTTAATTGAGTACATGAATATCAAATGCTTACATTGTCGAATATTCACGTACTCGAAGTTTGTGAATTTTTTTGCAGTACAGTGAAGATCGGGATTTTTGCCCTTTCCTCACTGTAGTGTGGTCTCGGAGCAGAAATGTATATTTCGCTGTGGGGGGCACAGCCCCCCACAACAACTTCTTCTGGTAGTGAATATTCAATGATGTAAGCACTCGATACTTATGTACTTGAAGTGATATAGACCTGTTTTATCAAGTAACAGGCTTCACAATTCCATTAAATATTTTACCACTGACATTGTGCCCCTAGCTTAGTTGAATCCTGCTGGTGGACACTGTTGCCACTAAAATTAACAACATAGCCTGCTTTAGGTATTCGCAATACCTATGGCTGCAGGCACCCCCTTAATCATCCTTGACTGTGTAGGTGCCCCACAAAAGCTGTTGCTGGTTGTGGAAAAATGAGGAGAAAAAATATACTGATTTCCTGATCATGCAGTTTTACATTAACAGGGCTGTGATATGACTCTTTCAGGATAAAGCTGATAAACATGAGAAAAGTAAGCACTAGACAGATCAGCAAGCAGCCAACAGTGAGTGATCTCAGTGCATACCTTGGATTTTAAGAAGAGCTGAAGCTTCCATTCTTTAATATTGGTTTTCTCTTTTGGGAGTTTTATAAATACTGGCAGAGCACCAGATACTATAAAATCCAAGTTTGTTGCTAAACAGTTCTGTTCATAGCCAAAAATAATTGCAGAATAAAGGCTCAAAATCAGGAACATGTTTTAGGTATTACTCTAATTCACTTAAAAAGTTAATAGAATAACACCTTTTGCATCAACATGCATTTTTGGACAATTAGAAGTGTAAAACTGAATTTATTGACTGTCTGAAAAATCTGAATGATTTACCAGCAAATCAAACTTTTTTATGAAAAGAGCAAAATTATGAGGCAAAATCAGGACAGGTCTCTGAAATCAGGCAAAGTGACAGGTATGCATTACTCCTCAATGAAGCAAATAAAAGTGACTTATCCCTGCTGCTGATTGACGCCTGCTAAACAGCAGATGCTGATCTGGTGCAGCAGTGCCAGTGCTGCACAATGTAGTGCTATGTGTTGAAACAAATACAAAGCTACTACTGATATGCCTAATGTGCATGCATGTGTGTGTGTGTGTGTGTGTGTGTGTGTGTGTGTGTGTGTGTGTGTGTGTGTGTGTGTGTGTGTGTGTGTGTGTGTGTGTGTGTGTGTGTGTGTGTGTGTGTGTGTAAAAAATAGCACTGATTTTTATCTGCGCACACACTCAGTTATGCCAGGACACATACATTATTCTTCTGTGTATCAGTAAAAAATGCAGCTAACAAGTAATTATATTTCAAAAGTAAGGCATAACATAGATCACAGAACATTCAGACACTTAACTCTTCTAGGAATCTAGTGGTCCCACTCCCCAGACTATATAAATGGATACAGGGGTACTCCTTAATCATCCTTGACTCTGTGGGTCCCCCACAAAACTTCTTGCTGGTTGGGGAAAAAGGAGGAGAAAAAATGTGTTAATTTTATGATTATACTCTTTAACCTGAACAAAGCTGTGATAAGATCTTTTTAGGATAATGTTGATATTGGCCTCTTCTCTTAACCACACCCATTCTAAAACCAGCCCTGCTGACATGTGTTAAGAGAAAGTTGCTGTAGGTTATGGGGGTGGTGGGGATTATGTGGTTATTACTAATTTAATTTTCAACACAGTCAAGCCTTAAGAGGTGTGCACAGGAGGTCATTATAAGTTGTGTTTGGGCTGGGGACAGTGTAGTCATTTTTTCTTTTACTTTTCTCACAAACCTCAGAGGTGTACAAAGAAGGTTACTATATCTTGAGTAGGGGCAGTTTACTATCTAGGAGCAATACAGTGGAATACATTACTGTAATCATTATGTTTGTTTCACTTTCCTCACAATCACACATCAGGTATGTATACAGGTGGCTGTCTTTCGGGATTGGGGTGAGGAGGCATGCTATGTATGTCAGCAGACAGTTGAAATACATGCCTGTGGCAATTTGAACCTCTGCTTCCATCCCACCCTAACACCAGAGGGATACATAGGCATTTACTGTCTTTTTATTTGGGGGGGGGTGAGGGAGGCTGACTATATTCCCAGACAGGACCTGTGTATCCTCACAGCAATTGTCTTGCTAGTTTATTATGAGCTACTATTTTGTCATCTTTGAACATTAAGCCTTGGTCACAACTTAGGTCTTTCTTGAAAGAAAAAAAAAAAAAAAAGACAATGTCCTTTCTTACTCGTGATTTTTGTTTAGATCACTGTTGGATTAAAAGCTTGGAAAAATGCTCTAAAACACATTCCAGAAAATCTATAACCATATAGCTTCTGCAGGGACCTACTTAATTGAGTTATTTCTTAAATTGTTATTACTCCTCTGTCTTGGACATGAAAGGTGTGTTGAAAGCATCCAAGGAAAACTAAAGCTCAACCATACTGCATTTCTTTCCTTAATTGTAATTTTTGTTCAAGCCATTACTGGATTAAAAGGTTGTCTAAAAATTAAAAAAAAAACGTTATAATGCACATTAGAGCGCATAGAAAGTCATGGCTTCTTGAAAAAGCTGAAGAGTAAGGCAAAATGTGAGTAAAGGAAGAAAATAAGTAATGTGCCATGGTAAGGGGAGCCCAAGATGGGGGAAAATAGAGGGGGGCACTGAAGGATGTGTGTGTGGGGGGGATGGTGAAAATGGTGAAACAGGGCAGTGCATAGGGTGCAAGTTCAACTAAGTCCAACCCTGTACATAAAGTTATTGTAATGTATCATTGTTGCAGCTAAATGTCAGTAACTGTGAATGCCCCTTTGTGAGATGGGCCAACATAGTGAGGTTCACAGGTCTGTTGTAATGTAAGAGCATTGAAACTACAGGTCATTCTGTGTGTACTACTGCTAAAAGTTTACAGCATGATCTAAAATGTTGCTTAGGAGGGATGGCAATGACAGGTAATACTTAGACTGAAAACACCTAGGGGCTTGAAATTTGACACTTACTGGGGGCCCCCAACATGCTTACACCGGCCCTGGGTAGGGGAGAAGTCAGGGCTCTGGATCTGAAGAAGCTTCAGAGTCAGTGCCAAGGTCGGATCCAGTCAGATCCAAAAACCCATATATTTGAAACGGATAAAGCAGACAACACTGGATTTTACCTATAGTATGCAGTGTTTTGTCTCTGGTTCCATTCCTTGCACATGTAGTACTACATGTATCAGAAAATACATTTTATGCAATTGTACTTACTGTACTTTACTTACTTACTGTAGTTTACTTAAAAAAAACTAAAGTGAATGCTAATTGAAAAGCAGTTTATTTCTATATGTTTATCTCTTTATGATCCCTTTATTATCCCTTATTTCTGTTCAAGAAATCTCTAAAAACACACCTCTACACTAATTGGACTTGCCACTGTGACACCCCAGGCTAGTCTCACTCCAGCCTATTCTGGCTCATCCCTAGACAAAGTCCACCTCCCTTATTATCAGGCCAAGACTTCTATTCTTTCTAGTATCTTTTCTCAAGCCACTATCTGTTCTTTCCATACCTCTCCTCCTTTCAAGTCACAACATTGGTTGTATACACCATAGTATTATATCATTCTGAGTGTTTTTACTGAAGTACTGTTTAATGTTTACACCATAGTATTATATCATTCTGAGTGTTTTTACTGATGTACTGTTTAATGTTTACACCATAGTATTATATCATTCTGAGTGTTTTTACTGATGTACTGTTTAATGTTTACACCATAGCATTATATCATTCTGAAAGTTTTATTGATCTACTGTCTGTTGCAGAATCTTAGCTTTATTTTTATGCTCTATTCATACGTAATTTCATGTAATCTTTTGTCATTGTTGAATTATGAACCTGTGTTATAATTGAAGTTTTTCTCCCTGGGCCTCTTCTGAAAAAGGACTTCTGTCTAGTCAGACTTTCCCAGTTCACCCCAGAGATCACTTCTGTGGCTCTGCTTGACAGGGGCACAGGAAAATAATTTTCTTGGCTGGCAAAAGCCAGGGTACCGTTTGGCTAGGCTTATATAGGCCCTAGGGCCAATAGCCTATTTCCTACCCATGAACTAAATATAAAATAAAATAAATAAATAATAAAATGATAATTTTGAAATGCCAATTGTTTCTATGATGATTGTTTATTTTTTTTAAATGCCAGTTGTTTCTACGTTGTTTGGGAATCAGTACCTGCACCAACCAGCTTCCTACCTTATTGAGCGCCTTCCATAAAATTGCAATGGTCAGTAGCACTTGAGAAACTCCCTATAAAAGGCAGTTGATGTGCCAAAATACTTCAGAGATTTTTTGCCTTCAAAGTGAGAGCTTCTTCGGCTGGTCCTGTAATTCTCTCATTCAGCTAGCAATCTTTTAAGAACTGGGCAGACGTGTCTCTTTTGGACAAAACTTTTCTATTTTATTAATTATATTCATTTTAAGATGAAAACTTGTACTTTTTTTCTGTCGGTTTTCGTACTTTTATGGAGAAACAAAGTGACTCGGGCTGTTTATGCTTTGTGACAAAGGAGTTGTTATATTGTGCTTGTCTAAACTTTTTGTGAGGAAACGTTATTTTGACTAAAAACTGTTATTTTTATTAATTTTTTTTTGTCTTGGGATAAGATATTATGCTTGTGGGATTTTCAGTAGTTTACTTACTGTAGACCCATTTGGTCTCTGCTGTTCTCCTTAACGACTTTTCAAGGCTTCACTACTCACATTTGAGGCCTCTTTTCTGAGTTTATCAGTGGAGCAGCAGTCAGTTTCTATCATTCTGCTTTCCCCAGAGCACAAAAAGAAAAAAAAATGCTAAGGAGTCTTTATGGGTTAGTCCAGCTTCTAGTCTACCTCAGCCACTGGTGGGTGACAATGCTGTGTCCAATGGTTATTCCTCGGACCACCCATCTTGTTCCCCCTATCCTTTGGATGTAGCCTTCCAAGCCCTCTGTGGCTGTTGGAATGCCCTTACAGGCAAGGGTGAGCGATGTTTGTCCTTGTTTGGGGAAGAAGATGGGGGTCTTCACTTGACGGGGTTACGGTTGTAAGTGCTGGAGGTGTGACTAAGAGTTAGGCATTTTTAAGGGAGAAAATGCTTAGTGAAAAAACTTCCAATCTCCAGTTTCTATTTCCATGGATAGGACAGATTTACTAGCATTTGCCAAGGATTCGATTACTGCTTTTTTCTCATCTTCTCAAATTACTGGTTGAAAAAGAAAAAGAGTTTTTTCTCATTCTGACATCATTTCCCAGTTAGTGGAACAGTCAGTGTGGGGGAGGGGTGTACCTAGGATGTTTCTTCTCAGTCTGAGCAGTCTGATTATGACAGCGGTAATTGCTTCAGACTTCCCCATGGAATACATTTCTTTCACAGACACTTTATCCAATATGAAAGAGGGATCAGTAGGAAATTCCTATGGCAAAGAAAATGTATTATGATTTGTTATACATACACGTGCCTAAAGCTGCACCTATTCCTCCGTTATTGCCTTTTATGTTTTCTTCACTGTATCAGGCCTTGCTAATAGACAATCTTAGACCCCTAAAAGGCTTAATAGGTGATATCAGATGCTGCAGACACATAAGTACCTTTTTTCTTATCTTAAAGCAGACCAAACAGCCAATTCTATATCCAAACCTGCTTTTGCAAAACAGTTTACTAATCCCATCTCTACCGACAAAGGGATTCTGTTCAAAAGCTCGAAATACTGAAATCTCAATTTTCAGTATTTTGAACCCAAGAAGCCGAATCCACATAATAGCGAAAGTTTAAAAGCGCGAAATTCAAAACCTCGAATACCGGAGGTTTTGAATTTCGCACTTCTAAAGTTCCACTATGGTTATGTATTCAGGTAAGTGTATATGTGTGTGTGTGTGTGTGTGTGTGTGTGTGTGTGTGTGTGTGTGTGTGTGTGTGTGTGTGTGGGTGTCTGTAGTAAAACCACGAAATTCAAAACTTCCAGTATTCGAGGTTTTGAATTTCACGGTTTTTAGTTTTGGTTGTTTTGTGGATTCCACTTTTTGGGCTTGAGATACTAAAATTTGAGATTTCAGTATTTCGAGCTTCTGAAGTGAATCCCAACAAAGATGGCAAAGCAGTGAATAAGTTGAGAAAAATGTTTTCTTCTAGTATTTTAAATTTCGATTTTTTGAACTGTCAAGCTCATATGTTACAGATTTTCCTTGTGTCTTCTTGAGAACATACAGAAATTAATTGTTAACCTTCCTTCTTCTCCAGTGAAGAATTCATTAATTCCTTCTATGGTAGCTGCTTCGTAGATGACAAAGCATGTTTTAAAATGTGGTTATCTTGTACCAGATTCTTCCTCTAGTGTTGCTGCATCAGAATCAGTTTTAAGAAGATTTTGTAACCAAAATCTGCCTGAGGATGTTAAATCTACATTTTTTTATTTCTTCCTTAGATAAAGAGACTATGTTTGGTCCTTCTCATCTGAGGTACTGAAGAAGTGTGACGAAAGGTGAAAGCTGATACAAAGAGTTCCACAGATTTTCCAACCCTCCTTTTTCAAACCAAGTAATATATTCCCTCATCCTTACCTTCCTTGTCCAATAAACAATGTAAACAGCAAGGATCCAACAATCAGGGTTAAAAAATAAATAAACGTAATGGAAAGGAAGTTCAAAAAAGAAATGAAAAACTTCCAAATCTCCCACTCTGTCCCATCTTGGCAATCTTACTACTGTCCTGAAACTTTGTCCTCCTTATAGCATCAGATAGTCTCAGACAGTTGTGTCTGACTGTACTCCATCAGGGATATTGTTCTCCTTTTCAGGGGATTCTTCCTTGACCAGGAAACCAAATTTCTCTTCTTTCCTCCAATTCTGCACAACATGGTATCTCAGACAGTCATAGAACCAGTACATGTCAACCTCCTAGGCAAAGGTTATTATTAAAGGTTATTCCTAATTCCCCATCGAGAAGAATCATGGAGGTCAGTAATAGATCTTTTTAATTTAAACCTTATTGTCAAGATCCTAAAGCTCAAGATGCTATCTCTTCAAAAATCTTGTACCTTTGATTCTTCCTTTATCTTTCATAGTAAAGCTGCACTTAAAGGACACTTATCATCACATTCCTATGTCCATGCATTTCAGGAGTTTTGTAAGATTTACTGTGTCTAACTTACATTATCAGTTCTCTGTTTTACCCTCTGGAAGGGGTGTCCAACCTTTTCATTTGCAAGGGCTGCATTGAGTCAACAGAAATGGTCTCATCAACAGGGGCGGTGAAAAATTGCAGGGTAAAAAGTGAGTCAAAAAAAAAAAAAAAAACAAAAAAAAAAAAAAAGGGTCTCTTGCAAAGACTGAAAGCAGACAAAAGGGTCCAGAGACTAATACAAAAAACTAACTAATAGATAGAGGATAATACAACACACACAAACTCTAAAACCAAACAACTTAACTAGGCAGTACATATCAACTCTAAGTTACTTAACTAACATAGCTTTTTATTTAACTAATGTTATAATAATATGAGTTCATCACATACAACAACATATATTAGTTTCTTCAAAAAATCAAAAAAAAGTATAGTGGGTGTGTAGAATAGTGACCATTCATCTCATCATCCAGCATAGAGATAGTCATATGATTTCATTGGACACACAACACAGTGTGTAAGAACAGAACAATCAACACCACAACAGTAGAAGCTTGCTTATATAATTAATATAAATACATTTGCAATATTAATAATAACGTCTGGAAAAATCAAATGATGAAATGAATACTCTGCTATGCTGCTATATGCAACAGCTTAGCACTGCAATACACACACACACACACACACACACACACACAGGACTCTACTGTACCAAGCGTATTCAGGTACTACATTGATCCAGTCATTGCTTATTGCAGATTTCAGGACATTCATATCTTTCCATATCTAGAACACTGTGTTATCATTGCAGACTATTTTACAAGCTTCCATAAGTCTTTAGCAGCTGTTCAGGAACTTCTACTCAATTTGGGTTTCAAATCAATTTGCAGAAGTCTTCTGTCATCCCAAATCACAGAATGATTTTCCTGAGATGCATGGTAGACTCGTCTTTGGGAAGGGCCTTCCTTCCTCCAGACAAAGTAGATTCTGTTTCAGTAGTTTTTTCCTGGGTTTCTCCAGCATACATCAAACATCGGTAAGGGAGTTTCTCAGAATCCTAGGGTACATAACATCAGTGATAATAATGCTGCCTTTTGCCACGCTTACACTTGAGGGAAAATACAGTGGTACTTCAGATCAGTTTGGACTCAACATGCACACTCTTTGATTATTCAGACTGCATTTCTGGGATTTGTAAAGAGAGAGAAAGATTAGCTGGTAGGTAGACCGGATAGCTTGCAATCTTCACCTTTCATTCTCCCTTCTCATGACCCCCACCCCTCTACAATTAGTCAGCACACATATTTCAGAGCTGTCGTGGAGAGCAGTTTCAAAACAGGGCAAAATTGCAAACTCTGTGTGACAGAGCAGGCAGGAATAAGCACATAAATGTCAGAGAAACATTCACTCTCATCAGTGCTTTGAAAGTTTTGCAACATCCCTGGTCCCCAGGACCTCTGGAGGTGTTCACAGAAAGCACCACAGTGATGTGGTACTTAAACAAACATGGGATATCAGATCCTACCCTCTGTGCATACTGGCAATCATAGCCTGAAAGGTAGCAATTCAGCTCAGTATGACCGTTCAGTCTTCATACATTCTGTGAGAGGAAAACTACACTGCAGATACATTCAGCAGGATCAGAGTAGACCCCAACATGTGGAAACTTCATCCTAGGATCTTCCAAGAATTAATCTAATTGTGGGAGGAACCGCAAGTAGATCTGTTTACTTTCTCTCAGAACAGACAACTAAAGAAATTCTGCTCTAGGATTCCTTACAATCAGGCCTGGAAGCAGATGTTTTTTAATTCCCATGGATTACAGGGGTTCTTCTAAAGATCCAGAAAGACTCTCCAAAAATTGTGGTGATGACTCCTTTCTGAGAAAGGCAACAGAGGTTTTCCCTTCTTTTCAATATGGCGAAGGGCAATTACTACAAACAACTCCACAGATCAGATTTACCCACACAAGGAAAGGGGACATCAATATACAATAATCTGGAAACTCTTCAAATAATTGCTTGGATGATAAAATTTTGATACTGCTTAGGGACCTTTTTTGGTGGATGTGAAGCAGTTACAAAAGCTGGTGAAAAAGACTGCTAGTAGAACATTATATATGTGCATGTAGAAAATAATTTCTAACTGGTGCCATTCAAAGAACCAGGGCCCTTTTCAGGCCTGGTTGCCCCTGGCTCTTGACTATTTGTGCAAGTTCTGGCCAATGGTTTGCCATACTATTCTATCAAGGTACACTTGTCAACAATTTCTGCTTGTCTGCTCTTAGAGCCTTCCCTTTTGAACAATGGTCTGGTGAAACTATTTTTGAAATAGGTTTTCCACACTCATCCACCTAGGAAACAGGTGGCTCTTCCATGAAATCTCAATTTTATGCGCCAAAAGTTTACTTTGTCTCCATTTAAACCAGCTTCTAAGTCTGATTTGAGCTTCTTAACAAGTAAGACTGTTTTATTTATTGCTCTCAACTCTGCTAGGGGAGTATCTGAGTTGTAAACATGTATGGTGAGTCAACTATACCTCATTTTTTAATAGGGAAAGGGTTTCTTTGAGAACAAATCCTACCTTTATGCTTAACATCCTCTCAGAGTGTACCTTAAGCTAGACCATTAATCTCCCACTCTTCTTTCTTAATCCAAACTAAAATGGAGAAAGAATTATTCACTCTCTGGGTATACACAGGCAGGTCAGTTACAAAACTCGATCTTTCAGGAAAACTGACAAGCTGTTTGTCTACTATGAAGGTAAGAGGAAAGCATAATATATAATTAAGCTGACAAATTTCTAGATGGTTATCCCATGCAATTACTTTTTGTTATACTCGCCACAATAAGACACTCACATGCAATGCTATAGCTCATTCAACAAGGACGTTGGTTTCTTCTGTGGATTTCTGGAAAGGTATGAACTTCAGAAGTATACTAGAACCAATAACTCAGTCATCTGTACACATTTTTACAAAGCACTACAAATGGAATTCCTTTTCAAGGTTCAGAACAGGCTTTGTTATTACCATTCTCCTGAGGCTATTGGAGTTGTACTTACTGGCCTCCTTACTTTTTTGAATTTCTCCTGACTGTGCTATGGGAATCTACCCAAAGTCTATTGCAATGAGGAACCATGTAAGAACATAATACAGTTGCATAAGTAAACTTACCATAACAGTAGATATTATAATGGATCACCTTTGTAGTAGCCTTCTTCCTTCCCTCCAGACCCCTACATTTTTCTCTCACTTTTCTTGTGTTTGCCAGAGTGGATTCATTGGCACTCTTTTTTATATAGTTATGCATCACTTTTTTCCTCGTAAAAGTATACATGTCTCTTGCCTCTTTCCTGATCCCAGGCAAAAATACTTCTGCTATTGCAAAAGGGGCCAGAAACATGTTTTGCTTTACTGCAGTAATCAGGGTGAATTGGTAAGATATATAAAAACTCTTGAATTCTTTATGGCTGACCATCTGCTGTAGCCTTGAGAAAATGTTGCGGGAAGTTTGGAAATCTTCTAGAACATTAGCCCTACCAAAAGCATAGGAGTCCATATACATTAGTCTAATAACTGCAGGTGTATATGTGCCATTACAATAATATGCTGCCCCAGTGCTAAGTTCCAGATTGCATAAAGTGAAAAACCTTTACATTTCCTATCTTTTTGGCTCTATGTTCTATGTTCATTTAATTTCAAGTTGTTGTATACAGCTTGAATAATTTTGGTTGTTCTCAGGGACACCTGAGTACCTCTTTGAATTTGAAAAAAAAAAATATATATATATATATATATATATATATATATATATATATATATATGTATGTTTGTGTCTTTCGGCTTTTCCTGGTTAGGAGTCGCCACAGCAGAACTTCGGTCCGCTAATGATTGGCAGTAGATTTTTACGTGCTGGCTTGCCGGGCCTAATGCACAAGCGAACGCCTATTCATGCATGCCACACACACAGAAGGAAGAAAAGAAAGAAGCGGGCAACGTCTAACTGTGAGGCGACAACGCTACCACAGCACCACCACCATAAAATACACATATATATATATATATATATATATATATATATATATATATATATATATATATATATATGGGTTACCTTCAGAACATCGACAGACCATTTAATTGAAACCCATTTCACTGACAACTACTACTTGCAGGAATTTAAGACAAATAACAGGGATTTGTCCCCCTCCCCAATGTAGTGCAACCCTGGAGTTAGTATATATAGTTGGGGGATGGGAGGGCACAGCCACCCTCATCTATTTTTGGTTTAAAAGAAAATAACACAAAAAGTACAGTATTTATACAAAAATAGGTGGGGGGCTTGGCCCCCACACCCCCCCAGCTATATATATACTAACTTCAGGGTCACACTATATTGGGGAGGAGGACAAATCCCTGTTATTTGCCTTAAATTCATGCATTTACTAGTTGTCAGTGAAATGGGTTTCAATGAAATGGTCTATCGATGTTCTGTCGGTAACCTATATATATATATATATATATATATATATATATATATATATATATATATATATATATACACACACACACACACACACACATGCATATGAAATGGGAATGTCGAATGTCAGTTGGCTGATTCCCATATTGCCGACCTTCAGATCTGCTAGTGTCCATTGTAGCGAATGTCACTGTGCATTCACTGATAAGTGGTCGATGTTACGAATAGAGATTGTGGTACTGTGTGTACTGGGAAATTTCAGTGTTGCGCAGCACATCTGTACTGCTGTAAAAGAGGCAGGTAAATGCATACTTATCACACTGTTGAAAAAGGTGCAGGGGAAAAAGGATGTCAAATAATGCCAAATTCGCATTCACTGGCACAACATTCGAACTACTGAGCTAATTAATATGCAATACATCAGTGTTATGAGCCACTAACATAAACAGATTACATTCTGAATGTTGCAGTTTTGATAGTAAACTATATATATATATATATATATATATATATATATATATATATATATATATATATATATACACACACACACACACACACACACACACACACACATATATATATATATATATATATATATATATATATATATATATATAGATAGATATAAAAGTGTATCAGTATGTAATTTATCCTGCAAGTGACATTTTACAGTGTCAGTAGTGCAACAGCTAGTGCACTTGACTTGGTTACAGATGGCTATGGGTTCTATCCCCATCCTAGGTAGGTGGATTGCTGACAATGAAGTGCAGCATATGGCAGATACTGCATTCCTGAGTGTATCACCTTTTGGATGAAACATTAAACTGAGGTCCCAGCTATCTAAGTTGAATGCAGCTCTGGTGGATGTAAAAGATTCCATGGCACCTATTGAAAAGGGTAGGGGAAGTTCCCTAATGCCCTGTCAAAAGTTCCCCTAGTAGTATAAGTACCACCTCATGTCTCACATGGAAAGAGGTCACTAGTTTAGTAGGACTAAGCCATTCAACATCAGCTTCTTATATTTCTGAGCATTTTCTGAAAAATCAAGCTGGAAAAGTTCCCTAATGCAGTTCTGAGACCCATAGCTGTGAGTTTTGGAATTACAAAAGAAAAAGAGCTAAACTAAGGAGAACAAGGAAAGCTGACAATTACAGTTCTCCTTTAGTATTTTTTGAAAGGGGTCCCCTCATTAACAAGTACTGTTGTATCCCAAGTCTGAGATTTCAATACCTCACAGGAAAGGGAATATTATAACCCATTCGGGATGTACCAAACAAGACATCTGCAGCAGCTGGAGAGGCCTCAAACGTACCTCACAAAGAGGATAAAGGGCCTTAAACATATGCCCTTTGCCATGAGACTAAAAAAACTCAGACTGTACTTGGTCACGTACCGGCTACTCAGAGGTGATCTCTGCCTGACATGCAAGGCTATGTCTAACCCCGAATTGCTAGAAATGCTCCACCTAAGGAAAACCCAATCTACCAGAGCTACACGCTCAAGGGACATAAACCTGAAATCATCAATAAACAGGACATGTTGGAGGGACAGATTCATGTCCCAGAGACTCCCCTTGCTCTGGAAAAAGGTCCCCATATATGTGAGGCAGAGCTCCTCGTTGGCACTCTTCAAGAGAAATCTTGATGAGTGGATGGGAAACAGGAACTTCACCCCGGGAATCACTTCTATGGCCCTGCTCGACAGGGGTGCAGGTAACTAAACCACCTGGCAGAGAGTGCTATAGCATAAAATTGATGGCTAGGCTTAATTATTCCCTAGGGCCAATAGCCTAGTACCTACCTATGAACCTATGAACCTATAAGAAACAGCTGTGTCAGATTTATATCTAGTAACTCCTCATTTTTGCACATTCATTCTTGGTTGTCTAGGATACGCACTAACGAGTCTCAACATGTAAAACAGTTACCAGATGACAAGCATATGCCAATCAAATATATATGTTTTGTGAACTGCAAGTGCTATAAATGAGCTATAAACAGCATTTCTATGTAGTAAAGGCATTTTTTTTACAAAGACTGCAGTCATTACAGTCAAAGTCTTTACAACAAAACAATAATATTTTAAAATTCAAAAAAGTCAGACATAATTTTAACAACTATTAAAATCCAAATGATTCAGACATGCCCCCGGATTCAGCAAGCCCTGCACTGTGTGCATGATTAGTGTAAGAGGTAATGTTGGCAATATGGTGTCTGAGATCCACGTACATGCCTGTTTGACGTGCACGAGTGCTCTTGCACTAGTCCTGCACGTTCCCAGCCCCTGTATGCAAATTACCCCATTTGCAGGTGAAAACCATGCAAATGAAGTAAATCTGCTATCCAGGAAGCTGGAATCAGGCCGTGCAGGACTAGCATAATCTGCAGAAATGTACTCGGTTAGTAACCGAGTACAGTTCTGCAAAATCCAAAACGGAGACCTGACAGCTCCAAATAAAGGCTGCATATCATTGAGGAAGCATGCCAATGGCCAAGTATAAGGCAATTGGCATTGCAAACAATACAAAAAGTAAAAAATTCAACCATTATTGTATTTCCGCCGATCTCGGCTGTTTAAACATAGGGCAGCGGCGTGCAAACGGGATCGGTGGGAAAATAAGAAAATAAACCTAAAATAAGCATTCTAAATAAAATCAGTATTCTGCCATGCAAGTCAATGGCAGGCAAAAGACAACCTGGCAAGTGAATAGAGGTTGCTAAGGGGGGGCTCAGTGTGACACATGTAAATATGCATTAGCAGGCAATCCTATGCAAATGAGGGAAAGGATAGTGAATTCCAGTTTTCCCCAGTATGTGAGGCAGGTCCCAACAGTGTAAGAGTATGAATAGCTGAGTGCAAGACTAGGAGGTAGGCAACATCATGGGTGGGTGTGTCAGGCATACTGTAAGCAGATTGGAGGCCTGTGGCTCGGGTGTGCTCCGAGCATAGCACAGCTAAGCTAGAGGGTGTGTCAAAACCTGCCTTGCACTCTCTACAAAGTGTAAGTGGGTGTGCATGCCGTGCACCGGGCTCTACAGGAAGAAAAATGAAGTTAAACCAGGAAATAGCAGCAATGTACACATTTGAGCACTCCGTTTGCACGGTGCACATAAGGGCTCAAATAGGGAGGTAATGGGAAGGGAAAACAGCAGTAGGAAGGCAATCAAGGAGAACTAGCCTAGCTGTCAGGTGAAATGCATCAGAATCAGCCAATTACACAGGCAGCAGCCCAGCCCAGAACACTACTATAAACTAAGCAAACACCTTCCCCACTGGTTTTTCCCACACTCTACACCACTGGTGTATACAAGAGGGGAAATTTTAACAAATAAACCTACAAAATGAGAAGGGCTGCAGTAGGCAACATAGAACAACATGTGCAGGAGACTGAGGGTGGTGAGGATGTGAATGCTGCCAAACAACTCACAACAAGGAGACGGACAAGTGTGAACAGACCCAGGGTAACCTACCAGGGGCTACATGAACTGGAGATAGTGGAGCGCTATAGGGTGGACAGAGACCTCCTACAGCAAACAGTTGAGCTGTGCCGGCCACACCTGACACACCAAACAGACCAAGGGGAACCCATCCCTTGTGGATACCAATGTATGTGTAGGCCTAGGTATAATAGCCACGGATACCTCCCAAAGCACAACTGGGGATATCATGGGGATCTCACAGGCATCAGCATCCAGAGTATTCCACCAGTTCCTGGTTGCCATGTCAGCACATACCAGTGAGCATGTATATTTCCTCAACACCAGTGAGTTTTTGGCCAGCAATATGCATCTCTTCCACCAAATAGCAGAATACCCTGGGTAAGTGGGTGCTATAGACTGCACACACATACGCATCAAAGCACCACCTGGTGAGCAGGGTCGGGCCTACATCAACCGTGGGGGCATCCCCTCCATCAACTGCCAGGTCATATATGATGCCCAGGGCATCATAATGAATGTGTGTGCTGGCTGCCCTGGAACCTATGACGATTCCCACATATGGCATCTGATGCAGCTGTACCAGAGATTTGCCAATGGGGACATCCCCTATGGTCACCTAGTGGGGGATGCTGGGTACACCCTGGAGCCGTGGCTGATGACACCCATCAGAAATGCACGCACACCTGAACAAGAATGCCATAATGAGGCGCACGCACAGGCCAGACGTATAATAGAGCATGTGTTTGGGATGCTTAAGTCACGGTTCCTGTGTCTGGACACATCCGGTGGAGCCTTGCAGTATTCACCAGCTACATGTACCCAAATTGTTATGGTATGTGCTATGCTACACAATATGATCCTGCGGAAACAGCTGCAGCAGGTAAAGCATGGGGCAGGGCCACACAGCCCCCCACCAATGCCAAGGCCTGCACAGGTACAGAGTGACCTGGAGGAGGATGAACCTGAGCCTGCCCCAGTAGGCAGAAGGAGGCGTGCCCAGTATGCCCTGGCCTTGGCAAAGAGGCAACGCATAGCACATGCACTGACACAGTAGGAGTCCATATACATTAGTCTAATAACTGCAGGTGTATATGTGAATGACACCTCTCTCTGACTCGCACATACAGTAAAAGGGATGCCAAACATGACACCACCTGTGCTCAACCATGTATAGGGAGTGTACTATGTGCATCCAACATAGGCCACCCTCCAGCACCATCCGCAAGTCTGGCACACCTACAAGGTAAGTCAATCAACCTACCAATTGCCAAATGGAGTAGAATATGTTGTTACCTGTAGCTATGGTATGGATGTGAGCATGCAAGGGAATTAGGTGGCTGAATGTTATGGCAGCAGACAGTAGACACCCATAGTGGCACCCTGACATGTGTAACACAAACTGGAGTCACCATAGTATCCAGTACTACACAGGGTGACAAAACCCACTGCAGGTATTGTGCTGAGCGATATGTGTGTCCATATGACCCACGCATGAAGGTCAGGATGGTTCACATACCCAACAACTGTCATAGCCAGCAGGACAGGTGTAGACAAACCCAAACAGGGCCTGTACCATGGCCCCAGAATGATGGCTATGGTTAACCCCACCCCCAGGCCTACACAGACAGACCTCAGTAGGGCAGGCAGTGGGATGTTAGTTCTGAAGGGTAGGAAGTCAGACAATAATATGTAGGGCAACCAAAGCCATGATCTGTAGTACACTGGTGTGCCTCTAGTCAGCATGATAGTTAGCAATACAGAATGGAATGGAGTACTTGACATACCAGTACAGTCATAGCAAATGTGTACAAGTGTCACTTGTGCCCCCCCCATCCTACATAGCAATGTAATAACAGTCAGGTGTGCCCCCCCAACCCTATGTAGAAATATATGTGCCCCCCATCCTACATAGTAATGCAATAACAGTCAGGTATGCCCCCCCTGCTATGCAGAAATGTAGTAGCAGTCAAAGCCAACTGATCGATGGATACCCTGCAGAACACAGCATGCTACCTGTTGTTGTACAACACAAAGGTCAGCACTGCAGCACAAACTACCTGGACACGATCCACACATCCACTACAGATGGCCATACTGGGCATACTCAAACACTTCCAGAAAGGAAGGCAATGTCAGTCAACAACATATGGAAAGGACATACTGGGCATGCTGACACACTTAAACACATGAAGGCCATGACTGCAAACACCAGTGTACCAGACATATGTGGCAGTTGCAGATGTTAGTGCAGACACTCGTCAGTATGCACCACTCATGTCTTGCACACACAGTGGATAGGAATACAGACATATATGTCAGGACAACACACTATAATAAGCCAAAGGTAGATGCACATAGATGTGTGGAAGAGGGTGACTGTGACAAGGTGCCATCCAGGCCTGTCCCACCAAGCACACAGCCAAAGGGCCCCAAACACATGAGGTGCACATGTCACTCACTGCAGATACTAGCCATCAGTATCTGTCATCATTACAGACTATGTGGTGCATGTGCCAGCTGTGCAGCATGACTGTACAAGGAAGTAGTCTAGCAGCGGTATACACATATCTGTGACATATGACCCCGTGTGTGCCCGCATGCGGCGTGTCAACCCATACATGAATGGGTTATGGCCCATGCACACACCACTCTCCCCATAGCCTTACTATGACAAGCCTGCTGAGGTAATCCAATGTGAAATACACCTTTGGGAGAGCTGTAGCCCAGTAATCTCCATGGCATGTCCCATAACTGTGTACTGCTGTAGTGTGATAAAGTAGCTAGGTAGGTGTTCCAACCCCAGCTTGGCAACTTTGTGTGTGTGTCTGACTGTGTAGAGTGCAATGCTTTTTAGGGTACTCACACAACATACAATTCAAATACTGAGCTTTGGCAAGGCTGATGATGTCACCCACCTAGAAATACACCTCTGGGAAAGATGTAGCCCAGTAATCTCCGTAGTGCATCCTGTAATTGTGTACTGCTGTAGTGTAATAAAGTAGCTAGGTAGGTGTTCTAACCCCAGACTTGGCAAGTGTGCTTGTGTGCGTGTCTGACCGTGTCAAGTGCAATGCTTTTTAGGGTACTCACAGTCCTTACAATTCAAATACTCAACATTGGCAAGGCTGCTGATGTCATCCACCTAGAAATACACCTCTGGGAAGGTTGCAGCCCAGTAATCTCCGTAGCATATTCTGTAACTGCGTGCTGCTGTAGTGTGATAAAGTAGCTAGGTAGGTGTTCTAACCCCAGACTTGGCAACTGTGTGTTTGTGTGCGTGTTTGTTTGTCTCGACTTTGTAAAGTGCAAGGCTTTTTAGGGTACTCAAACTCCTTACAATTCAAATACTCAGCTTTGGCAAGGCTGCTGATGTCACCCACCTAGAAATACACCTCTGGGAATGTTGTAGCCTGATAATCTCTGTAGCGCATCCTATAACTGTTTACTGCTGTAGTGTGATAAAGTAACTAGGTAGGTGTTCTAATCCCAGACTTGGCACCTGTGAGTGTGCGTGTCTGTTTGACTGTGTAGAGTGCAATGCTTTTTAGGGTACTCACACTCCTTACAATTCAAATACTCAGATTTGGCAAGACCGCTGATGTCACCCACCTAGAAATACACCTCTGGGAAGTTTGTAGCCCATTAATCTCCATAGCATGTCCTGTAACTTTGTACTGCTGTAGCGTAATAAAACACCTAGGTAGGTGTTCTAACCCCAGACTTGGCAGCTGTGTGTGTGAGTATGTGCATGTCTGACTGTGTAGAATGCAATGCTTTTTAGGGTACTCACACGCCTTACAATTAAAATGCTCAACTTAGGCAAGGCTGCTGATGTCACCCACCTAGAAATACACCTCTTGGAAGGATGTAGCCCAGTAATCTTTGTAGCATGTCCTGTAACTGCGTACTGCTGTAGTGTGATAAAGTAGTTAGGTAGGTGTTCTAACCCCAGCCTTGGCACCAGTGTGTGTGTGTTTGTGTGCATGTCTGTCTGTCTCTGACTGTGTAGAGAGCAATGCTTTTTAGGGTACTCACACTCCTTATGATTAAAATACTCAACTTAGGCAAGGCTGCTGATGTCACCCACCTAGAGACACACCTCTGGGAAGGTTGCAGCCAAGTGCTCTCTGTAGGGAATCCTGTAACTGCATACTGCTGGATTTTGATTTAGAACTGTGGTAGGGTTCCATCCCCACCCATGTCAGTTGTGGATGTTTTGCATGTGTGTCACTGTCTGTGCAGGGAGCAATGCATTTTAGGATAGTCACCCGCCGTACATTTCACATGGCCTACTTTGGCAATCCTGCTGATGTCATTCATTGTGAAATACAGCTTTGGGGACAGGGTTCTTCAGTAATCCCCATGGTGTGTCCTATAACAGCTCCATGTTGTAGTGTGTTATATAGACCTCTGTTAGGGATTTTATACCCATCCATATCAGCTGTGGATGTTTTGCGTGTGTGTCACTGTCTGTGCAGGGAGCAATGCATTTTAGGCTAGTCACCCGCAGTACAATTCACATGGCCTACTTTGGCAATCCTGTTGATGTCATTCATTGTGAAATGCAGCTTTGGGGACAAGGTTCTCCAGTAATCCCTGTGGTGTGTCCTATAACAGTTCTATGCTGTAGTGGGATATAGCCCTCTGTTAGGGGTTCTATATCCATAGATGTGGATGTTTTGTGTGTGTCTCACTGTCTGTGTAGGGAGCAATGCATTTTAGGCTATTCACACTCAGTACATTTCAAATGTCCTACTTTGGCAATCCTGCTGATGTCATTCATTGTGAAATACACCTTTGGGGAAGGAGTACTTCACTAATGTGCATGGTGTGTACTATAACAGCATAGTACTGTGGTGTAATAAACTAGTTAGGTTGGGATTCTACTCCCAAACATGAAAGGTGTGTGTGTGCATGTGTGTTTCTAACTCGTATCCTGTGTAGAGGTGGTTGTGAGCGTGTGGCTAATGTGGAGCTAGTTTTGAATATTTCTTACATGGTGGCCCTACTGTATATCACAATGTCCACCGTATAGGGATACCAGATGTGAAATAGCTGAGAGGCTGGGGAGCAAAGCCATACTCATACAAGCCCAGGCAATCACAGTTAGCAAGCCCAATATTACGCGGAGCACACTCCCAACCCATGTCTCATACACACACACATGCCTAGGCAACAGCCAATATGTGGGTAGTACACTGAATATTTGCCATTGCTAGTAACTATGGAGTGATATCAGTGGGCTACAGAGGGCATGTCACCCTGTCCATCTGTCCAATATGCACATACATTCTGACAGTTTACCTCCCCCATGTTCCCCAGTGGACACCTGCATCACCTGTGGTGCCATCACATGTGACCCACAACAGACATACCATGCCTGACAACATGCCCTGTATGGACAGATGCCACTGACACCAGGGAATGATGTTAGCATGCTATCAATGTAGGTGCAGAGTAAACCTACTGCCCATTACCGGTCCCCACCACAGGTGGGCAAGACTGGCACATATGCTAATCTGTGTTCATGACATGGGCCAGACACCCAAGGTACAGTTCCACATGTCATTGTACATGCATGTGGGAGGTGTGCACATCCCAGACACCATCCATGTCATGGACTAAGGTACACATACATGGCAAGTGATGCACAGCATTGGCCACACACAATAGTCACCCAGGTGACTGGATGGGGGATACAATACCCACCTGTGTGGGCAAATACAGACACTACAGCCCTGAGACACAATACGGACCATTGTCATGTGGCCTGATGCAAGGTATACCCATCGCCTACCCTTGCATAGCCTGCTGCCACAGTCAACCATCAGACACCTGTGTAGACATGCAACCATGCATGTCAGTACTGGCACCATGTGTGTTTGTCTGTGTGTTGTATGGTGCATATGTTCACATCCACACTCACTACAACCCCCATGGGCATACTGAATCATGCTTTCTGATGTCAGACACCTCCTCATACCCATTGCCTATACAGCCTCCGTATGACCCGTGTGGTGCATGTGTTACCTGCACAGTGATGTGTTGTGGCAATCCTGCTACAGATGAGTTGTACTCCTGGCCCTGCCAAGTGTGTCAATGTGTGTGTGTCGACGCTGGCATCTATTCATGTGGACAGGCACATGTACATCACCTACCATATAACTACCATATCCCTGTTGCAGATGTCACTCACCATCACATATATGTTCTGGGGGCTCCACAACAGGTAACCCATGTGGTGCATCCAGTAACTGCATCAAACTGTGATAGCACTACATAGTTGTCAGGGGTTTGATACCCTGTGCTGGTAGGTGTGTGACACAAACAAGCTGCAGTCTTACTGTCGCTCCCCTCCCTGACATGTGTTTGCCTCTGTCTGCCTCTCCCACCCCCTCTCTGGTGGATGTAAAGACCTATACCTGCTAGGCTTAGGCTGATGGCCTCTGCATGATTTGCAGCCCTCCCCTAGCTGATTGCATATGGAACAGCTGTGGTAACATTCCCATAGCCAATTGCATGGAAACACACTCCAATATCTAGGAACATCATGTTGATGTTGGCCCCTGTCATTCACTGTGAGCGGGAACTAGATATGTTGGTTGGCAAACAGCATCTGAGATGGACTGGGAATTTACCTCTAACAACATACACTGTGGAAGCAGGGCAACACACAGGAGGGGGATGTGCCTGACCTGACTACAGACTGTAAGTGCTGCTATACTGCATGTGGAGTACTGTTGGTTTAACAGTGTTTGTGTGGATATGACTTTCCTGCATGTCTCCATACCTGCCATGTCAGTTCCATGTTTATGTGTAATCCCCATCTGCAGGGTCAGCTGCAGACAGGGCAGTGTGTTGTGCCTGTGGTTTCATGTGTTACCAACAAAGCATCTATCTGTGGACTGCAGATGGTAGTGTGAGGATTGCAGTCTGTAGATGGTGAATGCCATGACAGTTACTGTTTTTTTATCCCGCATAGGGCATATGTTGCCAAAAACCCTGTTACAACAGTATATGTATGAGGTTATCACAGCAACATGTCATTACTGGCCCTGTGAATGTGCTGCCAGCCACAATCCTGTCGACTTATGTACATATGTCATGCATGATGTGGTGCATATGTGCTGTACACCATAAGTAGTGTCATCATATTGCTAACATGCTAGTGAGATATCAGACTGCTTCACATGTTATGTACAGTAAGGGTTATATGGGATGACATAACCTGGACATTCTGTAGATGTTTGTACAGTCCTTCCTGTGTGTGGGCATCAGTATTACAGACAGCAGGTAGCAATACCTCTTACAGGTGAACTGGCACACTCAGGGCAGCTACATATTTGTAGGTTAGCCTCGAATTTGCTTACTTTGTGTACACAGTGCTTACCGTCACGCAGACACAAACCTCCGGTGACATCTGCCTACAGATAGTTTGCATCAGATTTGCTGAGCCTGTAAACGTAAACTCACACAAACCTCTGGTTAAATCTGCCTACAGATAGTTTGCATCAGATTTTCTGAGCCTGTACACTTAAACGTGCTTATCAGTGCTGGCATATGTTTACTACAGCCTATTGCTGCTTAACCTAATTGCTGCTTTATGCATTATGATACCGACACCTCACATGTGCATTTCCTGCAGTACTCCAGGTTTTATATATATATATATATATATATATATATATATATATATATATATATATATATATATGTTATTTCGTGGCCGCATAGATATATGTTATTCTGTGGGTTATGCAACATACATATTGCCCATAACGTGGTTTGGCATGAGAAATGGTATGTCTCAGTATCTTCCCTGTGTCCCCCCCTCCTTTCTTGCTGACATCCATGGGCCAGTCCCATTAGTACGGGTTCATCCAACCCCGGCACTCCTCAGTCCATAATGTCATACCCTTCATTCCCTTCCCCCCATTCCTCCTCCACATCAGTCATCCTTCCTACAGGTTCCAGCTGAATCTAACCACACCATTATACATTGCCCACTCTCCACCTCTCGGGACCCTTCGCGTGAGTTGTCCCAACCTATGGATCTTCAGGCTTCCCACACATGTAATCTGCGAATATATGTTACCATCTTTGCTTACCTTTGAGGCATGGTATGTTACCCCAAGGACTCTTTTTAGCAGAATTTTTGGGGTCGTCCTACCAGGGATGAACATGCATTTGTTTAAGATTAGACTTGGCAGGTTGACACTGTGTCTTCCACTGGTAGTATCCTGCAAGTAGTCTGGGAGGCAGTGCTGTGCTACTCTTAGCAGTGGGTATTATTTATATGCATGATATTTGCCTTTTGGCATTTATTTCCCCTTATTTCCCCTTTATCACTTGTTATATATGTGTCTTGTATCCTTGAGACATGTGTACGTACACTGTATGGGGTCCTGGGAACTTCTACACTTAATTACAATAACACCTCACATCTGGACTTACTGCAGTACTCCAGTTCACATATGTATGTTCTGTAGCTGGTCATGGCACATATGACTGTCTACTGATGCCTTTCACAGGTTCAGTTTGGTTATAGTATGGTGAGGACATGTTTACTACTACCTCATTCTTCTGTACCTCTGTGATGGCTTTGTGGATAGCTACTGCGACTATGGTGTATAGGGTCCTGGGTTCATGACCTGCACGGCTGTTTATTTTGTTGCTAGCCTGACAAAGACCCATTGGATACAGAGTGATTAAGGCACTTTAAAGCAGTTGTAAGGCCTTAAACCCGCTTCCTAGAATGTACATATGCTTACTATTGCTTATTTGTGCTTACACCTGCTTACTAGTGCCTCATTCCATCTGACACTGAAACATCACATGTGCATTTCTTGCAGTACTCCAGTTGATATATATATATATATATATATATATATATATATATATATATATATATATATCTGCCATTTAGTGGGTTTTGCAACAAAACTATTGTTTATAACATGCTTTGCCATGCAAAATTGATTGTGCTACAGTGGGACTCAAACCTGGAATGCCTGCTCATTGGTCGGATGGTCTACCCACTACACTATTGCTGTTCTGCTTCATTTGCATATTTCTACCATAATGCCATACCCATGTTTCCTTCCCTGGCCCCCGGACTCCACGTACACAGCATCCATCCATTCTCCAGTTGTTAGCCCAACCATACCACACCTCCACACATTTCCCTCTCTGCACGTTTCGGTATTCCTCCAGTTTACTGTCTCGAACCAAGCTTCTGCAGGCTCTTCATCCGTTTAGTCCACGCACGTATGAGTCTTCCATTGATCCTCCTCTGATACAGATGGAGACATTGATGTGACTCACAATTTTTGGTTTGTCCCACCAGGGACGGATCTGTTGTTATGTCAACAGTAGACTTAGCTGGTCTATACTGTTTCTCCCACTAGTAGCATCCTGCCAGGGATTTGAGAAGCAGCGGTTTGCTCACACACCTGGCCAGCCTCATCTCCCCATTTCTGTGGAACCGACACCCCAGGTGTGACATTCTGTGCATGAAGTACACCCACACGCCCCCCCCCGGCATGCACCGTTTTTCATTATCCTCTTTAGTATTATGCAAGACTACTGTTCTCACAGTATGATTGGACAGGCACTGTTCTTTGATACACATAGACTGCTCGAAATACTGTGATTTAGCAAGGTACACATGTTTGCTGGCATTAATCTACATACTTACATATATTTCCTATACTGTTGAATGACTGTGCTGGATGATGTGTTTGTGATAACAGCAGCTGAATTTGTATCTGCCATGGCTTAGTGGTAACTCACTTAGACTATAGTGTGCAGGGTCGGTGGGTTGCAACCTGGGAGTGCAGATTATTTTGTTAATGGGCACGATGAGAGCTGTTGGTTACAGAGTGACTAAGGCACTGCAGAGCATTTGTAGGTGGGTATGCGCTGGTTTGCATGAGGCTAAGCATTGCTGACCTCCGGTCGCAGCGTCTTACACTGAGTTAGCTTCTACATTGCTTAACCAGTGTGGGGATTGCTTACTGCCACCCAAACAGGCTTAAAACCACTTGCTCCCGCATACACCCATGCTACTTCATGTATTTAGTTTACATTTGTTGACCAGGACAATCCGACTGGATGCTTGTCCATTTTCAGCGGTGGCCTGGGGAGTAGAGCTCCACAGTAAACCCCAGCTACTCATTTCAAGTAATACTGAGGTGTCCACATTCATAAAGTGTAACAGACTTAACATAGCTACGTACCACATTCTTTATGCTTAGCTTACGTTAACATGTCGGTATTATACATGCTTAGGTCAGGTTTACATGTCAGGTATGACTGTTGACAAAGGTCAGTTTAAGGTGAAGTTGTATCCCAGTTTAACAGTTCTGGATAAGTTACACTCAGGTATTCGGATTAGATTTAGTTATTCCATACCTGTGTGGTAGAGTAGAAGAGAACAGTGAAGGAGTAGGTAGGTAGGTAGAGGGGGGGGCATTGTAACTGTATAGTAGGCCGTTGGAATGATTGGTAGGGGAGCAACAGGGAAGGATGTTGGGATTTGTATGAGAGGCAGGATAAGAGGTGTCGGTTTCACTAGTTGATGTAGGGGTATAGAGTGTAAGTTGGGGGGGGGGGGTTGCCAGGTGGTGAGCATGTGCTGATCCAAGTGTGCTTGTGGTGTTCCTACATGTGTTATTTACATGTGTCATGTGGGACAGCTGAGGAAATACCTGTGGGTAGGGGGTTCCAGATTCTGCCAATATAGGTGGGGAAGAGGGTGTCACCTACTTGTAACTTTAAACATTAATAGAAATGGAAAGGGGGTTGATAGGTAAGTGGTGTTCATGGGGCACAAAGAGGGAGAGATAGTAGGGGAATTATCCAGGGATGTGCAGGAAGGCTGAAGGAAAGTCCACAGCTGGCCATTTCTTCTACAGCAACAGCTGTGCATATAAACTGCATTTGGTGGTTGAGTTAGACACGCACACCTCTGGGTGGGGGTGAGGATTACAATAATAACTTGTGATGCCAATTAGATAGGCTTACATACCTACAGTGGAGTGTTGCGACCATGTGTTCTCTGGTGTTATGTAGTGGGTTATGCAACAACACATCTGGTTATACCATACTTTGCCATGTAAAATAGACTGTTCTGCAGTGGGACTCGTACCAGGAATGGCTGCTCATTGGGTGGCAGCTCTGCCCCATTCACACTATTGCTTACATCCCCAGGGCGGTACGAATAGAACTGCTCTAGCCGACACCTGCATGCCTCTGCCTATAATTTCATACCCATAGTTCCCCCCACCCCTCCTCTACAGTGCTCATCCTTACTCTGGGTGCAGGTCGGGTCTAACCACACCACTGCACACTGCCCACTCTCCACTTTTCGGGACCCATCTCGTACGTTGTCTCGACCCATGGGTCATCAGGCTTTCCCAACCTTGTAGTCCAAGTACATACACACCCTGCCTTGATAAATCGTTGTACGGACAGGACTTCAATCATCACAATTTTTTGGGGTGTCCCGCAAGGGACGATCCTGTCTCTGTTGCAAGATTAGACTTGGCGGGTCCACAGTGTTCCTCCCACTGGTTGTGTCCTGCCTGTGGTTTGGGGAGCAGTGGATTGTTTACATTGTTTGTGTGTTTATTTGTATGTTTCCCCTGTCTGGCTGTGGGGGTAATGCTACGTGTTACATGTATGTTGATTGGGCCCCTCACCCCCATTGGCACGGCCTGTGATCATATGTCATTTTTATCTGCTGTATCATATCATAGATATATATCTGTGTATATATACACACAATAGATATATATATATATATATATATATATATATATATATATATATATATATATATATATATATATACATATATATATATATATATATATATATATATATATATATATATATACAAACATATATATATATATATATATATATATATATAGATATATATATATAGTTATATATCTAACGACATGTGGATATATGAGTGTCTGCATATGTATATATCTGTATGCGGGTATTTATATATATGTATGTCTCTGTATATATACATATGTACTACAGAGAGGGAGAGGTATATATCTATTTAGTTATGGGTATATATATATATATATATATATATATATATATATATATATATATATATATATATACACACACACACACACACACACACACACACACACACACACACACACACACACACACACATCCCTCTACATATTTAGCTACATGTCCTGTAATGTAGACTGGTATTGCTGGATACTATGTTTTGTGTGCTTACAGTCCAACCTTGTGTGCCATGTATGCTTTGCAATACCTACCAATAAAACCGTTAGTGTCAACAAAGTCACATGTGAAATCTACTGTTAGTACCAGGGAAACATTAGTCCTATGCAGGACAACCCAAAAATTGGGTATTCAGCTTGCGTCAAAAACCAGAGCTGCAAATGTACCCATGGCTATGTGCATGGACTATAGTGTGTGCCAGACCTAGGATACTTGGCTCAGGACAACATACAGGATGGGTCCCAAGGTGGGGGAGTGGAGGGAGGGCAATGTGTGGTGGTGTGGTAGCTACGGGCCGGTAACCAGGGAAGGGATGGTGGCTGTGTGTCTGCAGCGGGGGGGGGAGCAGAACTGTGGGTAATGAATGTATAGGTCGAGGATGGCCTGGGTTGGTTGGGCTTGTACTGGCCGGCCTGCCTAGTGGGTGGGGGAGAGGGGAATGTGATGTCAACATGTGAAACATAAGAGAGTACTAATTTAAATCCCTATTTAAATGAAACACTTACAATACAATGAGCTTGGTAGTGTCTTGCAGGGTGGACGTGTTTCGCTGGGGGGTATGGCAATTCGTACAGGACGTATATTGTTTGGGGCCTCTCAAGCCCATTGATGGTGCATGTGGACATATATGTTTCTGTTCATTTACCATTGCTATTTACAGCTGTCTGGCCATATATACCTATATGGGTATATATATTTGCTTATATATTTCTAACTATGTCCGTATATACCTACGAAGATATATATCTGCGTACATTTATGTAACTTGCTGTGTATATGTGGACATATAGGTGTTGTCATATATATGTGTAGCTGTCAGCATTTGAATGTATATTTGAATGTATATATATTTTTGGATATTTATATATATATATATATATATATATATATATATATATATATATATATATATGTGTGTGTGTGTGTGTGTGTGTGTGTGTGTGTGTGATTACATCTATGGATATGTTGTATCCATTTAGATAGCAATATATGTACACACACACATCCATCTAGATGTCAATACGCATTCTCTGTACTGTTGCATGACTGGGCTGGGGTTATGGTTCTGACATCATAAGATTTATGCATATCTGACATGGCTTAGTGGTAAATCATTTTGTGTATAGGTTTATAGGTTCATAGGTTCATACTAGGCTATCTGCCCTGAGGCATTTATAAGCCTAGCCCGATTGTGTTTGGCTTACGCCACCCCTTGATTTGAGTATACTGTGCCCTTTTTAAAGTTTAGTTTATTGTGCCTCTGTCTAATAGTGACACAGAAGTAATCCCCGGGACAAACCTACGATCCCCCATCCACTCATCAAGATTCTTCTTGAAGAGAGTCAGTGAGGTGCTCTGCCTAACATGAATTGGAATTCTATTCCAGAGCGAAGGGAGCCTCTGGGTTATGAATCTGTCCCTCCAGCATGTTCTATTTATTTCTGTGCTGAGGTTCAAGTCCCTCAGCGTGGCTCTAAGGATTTAGATTTACTGAGGTGGAGCATGTCCATTAATTCTGGGTTGGACATAGCTTTATATGTCAGGCATAGATCATCTCGAAGTAGGCGGTATGCAATTGAGTAGAGCTGGAGTTTTTTAAACCGAGCAGCATATGGCATCTGTTTGAGTCCCTTGATCCTCCTAGTGAGGTACTTTTGGGGTCTTTCTAATTGCTGCAGGTGTCGGGTAAGGTACATCCCAAAGTGGGCATTGTATTCTATGATGGGCCTGATGAGGGATGAATAAAGGGGCACAATTACCTCTCTTGATCTAGATGTGAATCCTTTCATGATGAGGTGGGCTATGTAGAAGGTCTTTCTGACCACTTTGGCAATGTGGTTGTCAAAGGAGAGATTGCTATCAACTTGGGTCCCCAGATCCCTAATTACTTTCTCTGTACTTAATGGGTTACCATCTATGTGGTAATTTGTGGGCACATTGTTTTTGCCAAAGGGTATGACTATACACTTTTTGGCATTTAGCTTTAGGCCATGGCTCTGGCACCAGTTATCCATCTCTCCGAGACCTTTTTGAAGGATGTTTGTGTCAGCTGGAGAGTCAATTATGGCACCCAGTTTGCAGTCATCTGCGAACTTGGTGAGCCATAGTCCTCCCACGTTGGCCTGTACCTCAGAAAAGTAAATACCGAACAAGAGAGGTCCCAGGACAGAACCTTGTGGGATGCCACTTGTGACCAGTTTCAAGTCTGACATGGCTCCAGCAACTCTGACTCTGTGGGTTCTGTCTTTGAGCCAGTTTGCTACCCATCTTATGACATAGGAGTTTATATTTAGGCTGGATAGCTTATCTATGATGCCCAAGTGGGGTATTGTGTCAAATGCCTTTGCGAGGTCCAGATAGGCTGTGTGGACTACCTTCCCTTCATCTATGGCCTTGGTGACTGTTTCGAAGAAGTCGACCAGGTTCAAAAGGCAGGATCTGCCCTTGACGAAGCCAAATTGGGTAGCATCTAGTGTCTGTAGGTCCCCAATGTCTTTGTTTATGAGTTCCATGATGATCCTCTCCATAGCCTTGCAGACTAGGCTAGTCAGGCTTATGGGGCAATAGTTTCCAGGGTCCACAGAGGCGCCACCTTTGTGGAGTGGGACCACTGTTGCTGTACACCATTCTTTGGGCACATATCCTGTAGTGAGGCTGAGACTGTACAGCAGTTTTACTTAAGGGATTAGTTCTTCTTGGAGTTCATGTAGGACACAACCCGGGACACCATCTGGTCCCATGGAAGCAGTGTTTTTTGCTTTGGAGAGGGCGGCCTTCACCTGAGCATCAGAGATGTTTGGGAGGCTGCACTCTACTGGGATAGATACTTGCTCTTTTGGGGGGAGGGGGTGGAGAAGTTTGCACTGAACATGTCTGCCAGGATATTGGCGATGTCTGTGGGTTCAGTGTATTTTTTGTCATTTAGAATCAACTCAGAACAAGTCTGGGAGTTACATCTCAGGTTCCTAACATAACTGAAAAAAGCCTTATGATTGTCTTTAGTGTCCTGTGCAATTTTTCTCTCGAAGCTGGCCTTGGAGGATTTTATGAGGGATCTTAATTTTTTGCTAGTACTGATCAGAGATGCCTTCCCTTTTAGGGATTTTGCTCTATCATGTAGTAGCTTCCTCCTTCTGTTGTACAGTTTATTTATGGCTGGGGTCCACCAGACTGGACGCCTGCCTTTGGATGATTGGGTCTTGGTATGGTGTGTATGGTCCTGAGTTCCAGCCTTACAGAAACTGTTTGTTTTGTTGCTGGGCAGAACACCGGCAGTTGGATACGGGGTGATTAAGGCAGTTTAACGTGGTTGTAAGCGGGTTTGCTTGGGTTTGCGCAGAGGTAAGCACTGCTAACTTCCAGTCACAGTTTCTTACATCCAGTTAGCTTCTCCTTTGCGTAATCTGTGTAGGCAGTGCTTACCCCTACGCAAACGCACTTGCACACACTTACTGGTGCTTACATATGCTTACTACTGCTTATCTGTGCTTACACCTGCTTACTGCTGCCTTATTCATTATGATACTGACTCTTCACATGTGCATTACCTGCAGTACTCCCTATATGTTATTTAGTGGATTTTGCAATACATATACTGTTTATACCATGCTTTGCCATGTACAATAGACTGTGCTGCAGTGGGACTCATACTGGGAATGCCTGCTCATTAGGCGACCACTCTGCCCACTACACTATTACTGAGATGCTTCATTTGCATATATCTTCCTTGTTATCCTCTCCAGCCTTTTCAGCTGCTTTAACCGTAGCTAAGCAATGGGCACACACGCGCACCTATGGTTAGCTGTACTTGGAGTTTCACAGGACAATACAGGGGTTTCTTCTGTTGATTTTTATGTCCTGCTGCTGTTGTACACATGGGGGACTCTTGGTAGGGCCCTATTGTCTCACCACACTTGAGTCTTCATATAGGTTCATAGTTTAGTACTAAGCTAACTGCCCTTGTGAGCCATTTTAAGCCTAGCCAATTATCCCTTGTGAGACTCAAACCCTGCATCTTGTGTTTGTAAAGCAAACACCTTAGCCATTAATCCACCTTCCCAACCCCTGAAGTCAAGTAATCCCTTTCTGGATACTTGCTTTTTTAGACATTTACGGAAATATGAAAAATTGCGCCTAGTCACATACTTAACAATATAAACATATATATATATATATATATATATATATATATATATATATATATATATATATATATATATATATATATGGGTTCTCTTCACATGGTCGACATTTCAGAATGCTGACATTCATATGGCCGAAACCATATGATCGTCAGTCGACCATAGGGAACCGGCATCTCCATACAGTGTGGAATGAAAAGATTTCCATCTTGCACAATGTAGTGTGTTTTCGGAGTTGTTGTATTTAAGTTCCAGGGGGTGTGAGGGGTGGAGCCCCCATGGGGGTGCAGGGGGGCTAGCAACATGAAGGTAAGTTCTTTTTGTTTTTTTTTATTTTTATTTCTATGGTCGACATTTTTGAACGTCGATCATATGGTCTCAGCCATATGAATGTCAACATTCTGAAATGTCGATCATATGAAGTAGATTCATATATATATATATATATATATATATATATATATATATATATATATATATATATATATATATATATATATATAGGTCCCCTTCAAATGGTCGACATTTCACAATGTCGACATTGATATGGCCAAGACCATATGATCAACATTTGAAATGTCGACCATGGGGAACTGGCATCTCCCTACAGTGTGGAATGGAAAGATTTCCACTTCTGCACTGTAGTGCAATCTCGCAGTTGGTATATTTAAGTTCCAGAGGGTGTGGGGGTGGAGCCTCCCTTCTAGCAGCGTTAAGGTAAGGTTTTTTTTTTTTTGTTTTATGTGTTCTACTTGTATGGTCGACATCTCAAATGTCAATCATATAGTCTCGGCGATATGAATTTCAACACTGTGAAATGTCGACCATATCAAGTAGACCCATATATATATATATATATATATATATATATATATATATATATATATATATATACACACACACACACACACACACACACACACACACACACACACACACACACACACACATAGCTATAAGGCACTTGGTTTTGGCATTCTGAATGTATCTTTGGAAATACTGCATATCTACGTAATGACTAGGAAACAACTAGTGATATCTCCACAAAGTACATACAGATAGACAGTGGCAATGTATTTTTCTGTTACCCCCCCATGACATTTTTCACAATGCCTCTCAAAAACATTGTTATTCCCATAGTATAGAGGGATAAAGCCCTAACTATGCCCAGGTGATCCAGGTTCGAATAGCAGGATTAGCAGTTCAGGCCTCTGAGGCACTGGCAAGGAAGGATGACTGATGACTGTACTCATTCTAGAGGGGGAGGCACTCATCAAATATACTCCCTAAGGGGAGGTGTGGTCCAAAGAGGGGAGTGGACCTCAGACATTGTGTTGACAAGTGCAGGGGCAAGGATGAAGAAAGAAACCACGCAGGTCATAACACAAAAAAGAAAAAACTGATGGTTGATGGTCGTGACCCCCCTCATTGACACCCAGGAGATCCACTTGTGCCCCAGCCTATATCAGAGAAAGTCTTGAGGTGATGGAAGAGGCTGGCATCCTCAGCAATGGATGTGGACACTGAGGTTGGAGTGCCATAGGAAGGTGGGAGGTAAAAAACAAACAAACATATAGCTTACTCGGTTAGAAAAATGTGAATGTAAATATGAAAATATGCTTACAGTTCACTTTATTAAGTCAACTAATATTGATTAAGTGAACTGGTATATATTTTTTATCATAAGTGTGTGTTTTTAACTAACAGAAATGTTGCTGTTTCGAACATCAACTTTCCATATGATTTGTGAGGTTAGGTTGTGTGCACATGTTTTGGCATTAGGGGTAGGAGTCCATGTGTGTGTGTGTGTGTGTGTGTGTGTGTGTGTGTGTGTGTGTGTGTGTGTGTGTGTGTGTGTGTGTGTGTGTGTGTGTGTGTGTGTGTGTGTGTGTGTGTGTGTGTGTGCGTTTTGTGTAATGGTACTGTTAAGGAAGAGGTTTTTTGTAATGTACAGTATAGGGCTGGGGTCAGGGGTAGCAGAAGGTTTAGAATTATGGGTAACACACATGAGTAAAGTGATGCTCTTTAATGCTAACCCTAACCATGCTGATCTCCCTAACTCCAACCCTACACAGTCTTCTTTGCGTCTTTCGGCTTTTCCCTGTTAGGGGTCGCCATAGCGGAACTCCGGTCTGCTAATGATTGGCAGTAGAGTTTTACGTGCTGGCTTGCCGGGCCTAACGCACAACCTTCAATGAAGGAACACCCATTCACGCATGTCATCACACAGAAGACGCTCTAACTGAGAATTGAACGGGCAATGTCTAACTGTGAGGTGACAATGCTACCGCAGCACCACCACTACCTTACAAAAAAAAAAAACTTTCTCAAATAGCATCACTATTCAAACAAACTATGTCCGAAGGTACTGTTGGGTTTTATTTAATTTTATTTATTTATTTTTGATTACTGGAAAAGGAAAGCATTTGCTTTACTTTTTTAATCACTTTAGGTCCATGATTTTTTTGTTTTCAATATTCATTAATGTCAGAATTTGTTTTGCAATGCTGTGTGCATCAGTGTTTATAAGCATCAAAATTGATGAATACAATTGAAAATATTAATAGCAATTGACAAGCAATGGTTAATATCACTGCTGTGCATATTCTGGACAAACAGTTGTGTTATTTTGTTTGTCACACCCTTTGATATCACGTTTTCTGTCATTGATTAGTAAATTGCTGAGTGAAAAAAAGCATTCTTCAAACAATACGATTATGTGATAAAGAACTAGAGGTGTGAAATGGAAGTACTATGGAAAATGCTCTATGTGTAAATGAGTCCATGGCTGTTAATTTCAACACACTGCCTCAGACCACACTTGTTTGACTCTGTCTCCCCTTTATATTCCATAATGGCTACTACTCTACACTTAACAGTTATATGAGATAATTACAATCAGTTGAAACCCAAATTTCCAAAACATGAGGTTATGTTCTTTGAATACATGTGACTCTTGCAATAAAATCAGTCCCAATTTAGCTTATTGCAGTATTGAAAAAAATCCTACTTTGCTTCAGCACGTTTAAAGCCTGTTGGTATTGACTGAGCAACTCCTCATAATAATAATAATAATAATTCATAATAATAATAATAATAATAACTACCCCCCAGGGAAAGAGAGACATAGAGGGACAGACAGAGAGAGCAAGGTAGAAAATATTACCATAGGTGATGTCACAGGCACTAACTTGAGAGATTACACCATTTCACCATGTCACAGGTACAAAGTAATGAATAATGAAGAGCCATAGAAACTCCTATTTTATTACCTTGGTAAGGGTAACAAAATATCCCCAAAGTAGTACACAAACAATGGTATAGACATAATAAATAATAACCCACAAGCAACCTCTCCAAAAAAATCACATCAACAAAGAACTTACACTGAAGGTAAAACTGTATTCAGGTAATAGTACAATAACTGCATTTGAAGCCTATTCTATGCACCCCTTACCTAGTCTGTACTGTAATCCTAACCTCCAAATACTCACACACAATCACAGACGCAAGAAGCTATGGAGAAAAGGCTCAAACACTTGCCTCCTACGCAAAGTGCCTTCCATTTCTACCTCAAAGGAAGCAAAATAGTCAAGCATACATTAGACTAGTATTCACTAAATAGACCTGAGATAACTGTTTGTACCTTCCTAAAAAGGGGGAAGCTTTGAGGTCCCACTAAGGAAATGACCACTTTCTAGGATTTGAACTGTAAAGGTAGGTACTTGTCAAGAATCTCATAATGATAAAGAAGACCCATCTTTGTAGTCATGCATTACCTGTACGGATACATCAATGAATCTGGCAACAGATATTTCTACACATGTGGGCTCCATAACGTTATCACAGCTTAACAGGGTTAGGTGAAGCATAAAAAATTATAAATATAAAAATGAAAAAAAGAGATTAGTCACCCATCAATGTCTTATCTTAATCTGTAAACTGTTTTGAAGTCCCTCTGATGAAATTAAGGTGACAAATGAGCGAATGTGTTCGAGATCATGTGGTCTTGAAAGTTATATAAACCAGATGGAGGTTGTTTTCTGCTTTTTTAACCTGAAGAGGCATTGCTGTGACAGCTTGTTAATAAAAGTTTTTCCTGTGGTGATTTCAGCTGGCCTTTGTAGTGTTGGAGATTTTTTGACCTGGCACATCTTTACCTGCTTTCCCTTTGTTTGTTTATTCATTTAAGAAACCACAGATGATATTCTGGCTATAACTGTAGCAAAGAGTTTGCATAAGATCATTGTTACAGTTCTAAGCCTTTTTTTTTCTTTTGGTTTGGTTTTGAAGTACTCAAGTTTGGATTGAGGTGGGTGACAGCCAATCTAGCAATGGTCCATCCACACTCTTCACAGTACCGGTCAAGTTTCATTCATTTTCTCTCTCTCTTTTGCACTACCTTCAAGCATGCTATGCCCTGTACATATTTTATGCTGGCATTAAATAAAGTGTTTTTATTTTTTAACTCATCACTCTAGTTATATAGTTTGCAATTTTGCTTCTGTTGAAACAGTGCAGTTATGTCAAGAAAGAATTAGGGCTTCTTTTTGAAGTAAATTATAACAGTAGTTATTTTGCTCTGTTGGTACACTGATGTTTGTGGCTCCCTATGATTCCTGCAGCTTTGGAAAAAAGTGCAGTTTATAAATAAATGCAGTAAATGTTGAAACTCACTGTAAAAGCCTTAAATTATAACTCAACATGGAAGGCTGTATCCCACAACACTGTTATATCTATCTAGCTATATCTATATCTGCATACCTTTCTATCTCTCTCTCTTTATATATATATATATATATATATATATATATATATATATATATATATATATATATATGGATTCACTTCATAACACTGAAAACTCAAAACACTGAAAATGAGAAAACTTCATGATACAGAAGACCAAAACACTGAAACTTCAAAACACTGAAAACACATATCATACATATACTGAGTTTAAACAACATAAATCATAGCACTTTCCACCAAGTGTAAGCAGGGGGACAAGCCCCCATGCACCCCACACCCCCTGCTACTTAAATATATCAAGTCCAAGATTGCACTTAGTGTAGTGAAGTCCAGTCTTGGAGTTGATATATATATATATATATATATATATATATATATATATATATATATATATATATATAAGTAGCAGGGGGTGTGGGGGTGCATGGGGGCTTGCCCCCCTGCTTACACTTGGTGGAAAGTGCTATGACTTATGTTTAAACACAGTATATGTATGATATGTGTTTTCAGTGTTTTGGTTTCAGTGTTTTGAATTTCAGTGTTTTTTGCTTAGTGTTACGAAGTTAATATATATATATATATAGCTAGATAGATAGATAGCTATATCTATATGTTTTATATATATATATATATATATATATATATATATATATATATATATATATACACACACTCCAACGCAATCACTGTATCTCAAAAAAGGAATACTCAAAGATACTGCAACCTCGGACTTCGTCTATGTTCTATCTACTCACACTTTCATTCTCAGTATTTCATGCTACTTGGAATTTCAAAAGTGATATTGCAGGTTACTGAATCCACATTTCCCAGTAATTACTAACTTTGACTTAATCCATTAACTATAAATACTCTCTGTTTTCTACTGAACTCGGATTGCTATGTGCAATTCTTGTTGGAGATATTAGAAAACAGCAATACTTGGCAGAGGCATAACTCTTTAAGAATTATATAACTGAACAATTAATCTGAGTAACACACTCAAGGATTTAGTAGGGATATAAATAAATAAATTAATAAATAAAATTATATATATATATATATATATATATATATATATATATATATATACATATATATATATATATATACATATATATATATATATATATATATATATATATATATATATATATATATATATATATATATATATATATATATATATATATATAGGCCTACTTTGGAAGCTCGAAGTTTCAATACTTCAAACTTCATATGGTTGAGACCATAAGATCAAAGTTTTGAAACTTCGAACGGTTTAAATGGGGATCGCTGTACAGTGAAGAATGGGAAAATTACCGTTTTCTTCACTGCAGTGCGATCTTGGAGTTTGTATATTTAATTAGCAGGGGGTGTAAGGGTGTAGGGGGGCTTGCCCCCTGCATAAATGTAAATAAAAATATTTAGTTTTTTTTTTATTGAAGTTTCGAACTTTCAAAACTTTGATGTTATGGTCTTGACCACTTGAAGTTTGAAGTTTTCAGAGTTCAAGCTTCCAAAGTAGATCCACCATGTAGATATATATTAATCTAAAAGAAATGTATGCAGTGTGTATGTCTGCTGTGCTTTACACTTCTTACAATTACTGTGGTCTTTGGGTTAAGGTTTTAAAGTACCACCAAGAAGCAGACAATATCTGCACACTAGTATTTTATTTCTGTTATTTCCACCTGCATACTTTAAATCTCTAATGAAATAAGTCATTTAAACACTTGGTGTGATCTTATGTTAGTACCAAAAGCACCACTATTACACATTTATAAAAGTAAAAAACAAAAGTTCACACAATCATCATGTCTACAACTTTAACTATAAAGGAAGAATGATGCCCATATGTTGAAAAGTGATGTTCTTATTCAACTTTGCTAATAAAAGTTCTGTATCATTTTTCTCAGTAATGGCATTATACAGGTTGAATATGAATATCTCATTTTACTATTTTTTTTGTCACAACATCATCCAGGTTAACTATCTTCTCTTCTTCTGTAATGTGAAGAGTTTGTAGCAGAAAATTAAGAGATGTGTAAAAGGTTTCAAAATTCTGCTCACTCCTAATAGTAATACCTGAATATTGGCTCCATTGAACTGAACTCAGTGTATAAAACCGCTTTTAGCTGGCTAATCATTTAACTGAAAGTCCATTTCATTGAATATGGCATAGCAACATCTAGTTCTATAATACAGAAGTAGAGCTCAGAGAAATATATGAAGAAACTTTACCTGGTGATTGGTGTTACCCATACATAACCTCTACTGGGATGGTTTCTATTTGTATACAGACAGTGATTCCATTATGGGGTATGTTCACATTTCTTCCCAATTGTATGTCCTTGAGTTAATTAAAGGGGTGTGCGGATGTAAGGGGAAGGCTTGCCTTCTGGCAAAACAATAAAAAATTATCTCTGGGTGATATTCACTGTATGATGTTTCCATTATTTGGAATTTGATTAAAAGGTGTTCCATTGAAAATGGCTTTTAATCATTTGAATTCAGTCATTTAGAATTCAACCAAATATGCACTCAACCAAGTGACTAATATCGCTAGAATGTGTACACATTTATTCCACACACTCTGGTTACCTCTCAAGATATGCTGGAAGATTGCTTACGTTAAACTGAGTATTTATACTCGATTTGTCCTTGCAATTTTGATCCAGTTGTGAGTGAAAAGGGCATGAGACAGAGCAATTCATTTATCTAGTTAACAAATGAATAAATAAATAATGTGTGCTGATCATTCACTTACTACTTTAACTCCACTCCCCCAACCACCTCTCTGACTAGGGTGTGGTGATTGAGTTCAGCTATCTTGTACGTGCAGTTAATATAGTTGAAGAAATCACTCTCTTATACAATTATCACACTAGTAAATATTTTCTGGCCTATACAAACACATTCCTTGCTTTACAAATATTGTCTGCATGTATTACAAGTGACTAAGCTAATACCTTCTGTACATGAAATGATATGGTAATGTAGATGTGTTTTTGTGTATTAATACATACATTTATATACATGGAAAAAATAATTGTAAGCATACTTATGAAGATGTGCTTCTTTATTTTACAAAGATATATATGCATACTTACATACATATTTGTATATATACACAAAAACATTTCATAATGTATATAGATATGTTTTATGCCTACACATCCTTTACAATTACATATAGATACAGAGTTGCGCAGTTACACAAACATTTCTTCGAGAGTATACATTCTGTTATGCAGTATTTACATACCATATTTTTTAACCTATGTTTGATATAATATAAAAAATGGAAATACTTACTGTAGAACACTGGCCTTCTTGCCATGACTTACTCTACCCACTCAGCCAGCTGCTCAGGCCTACGCTTCTGTAGATCATTGTATCTTTGTTGGCAATGGGAGCCATAGCAGGTGATCTTTGTCATGGATGACAATTGCTCACCAGCTCCTGCTAGATGTCAATTTTCTTAAAGTCCAGTCCCTGGACACAGGTTTAGTCTTATCTGGTACAAGTAGAGCTGAATTTTGGTTTCCTTGGCAGACCAGCTCAGAGCTCAGCCTTATGCCTTCACAAGTGCTACCATCCTTTGCAGTGCCAGTACCAAAATAAGGAATGTAACAGTTCAGAGTAATGGTGAGTGTGGAAGAAAGGTAAAGAAGAGAGTACAGGCAGGATGGAGTGGGTGGAGAAGAGTGTCAGGAGTGATTTGTGACAAACGAGTACCAGTAAGAGTGAAAGGGAAGGTCTACAAGTGGGTATTGAGACCAGCTATGTTATATGGGTTGGAGACGGTGGCATTGACAAAAAGGCAGGAGTCAGAGCTTGATGTGACAGAGTTGAAGATGTTAAGATTTGTACTGGGTGTGACGAGGATGGACAGGATTAGGAATAAGTATATTAGAGGGTCAGCCCAGGTTGGAAGGTTTGGAGACAAAGCCAGAGAGGTAAGATTACGTTGGTTTGAACATGTGCTGAGGAGGGATGCAGAGTATATTGGGAAAAAGATGCTAAGGATGAAGCTGCCAGGTAACAGGAAAAGAGGAAGGCCTAAGATAAGGTTTGTAGATGTGGTGAGAGAGGACATGCAGGTGGTTGGTGTGACAGAGCAAGATGCAGAGTACAGGAAGAAATGGATCTGCTGTGGCGACCCCTAATGGGAACAGCCGAAAGAAGAAGAAGAAGTACCAAAATAAGGAATGTAAGTTCAAAGCTGTACTTTTTAAGTTGCTTACATCTATTTCTGCTTCTGTGATTTACTTTTGTCATTTGAAGGTTGTGCGTCAGGGCTGGCAACTAGGCATGTAAAAATCAACTGCCAATCATTAGCGGACCGGAGTTCCGCTGTGGGGACTCCTAACCGGGAAAAGCCAAAAGACACAACATTTGTATAGAATAGTAAACCTGATGGTCATGCATAAATCCTTTCTTTAGGCATGTCCCTTTCAGTATTGCATCACTGTTAATCATTTCTATTTCCATTACATTTTTTTTTGGTTTAGTGCATAAAGATATATCACTGTGCAAGCAATTATATTATATTTATATTATATATATTTATGTTAAGTGTTAAGGGATCTGAGGGGGATAAGGTATATCACAGTATACAGGATTGCCATTCATTACACTTCATGAATGTGCAGACCCGGTGATATCTGACTCCATTTTTATTTCTCTAGTCATAGGGATTTTTGAGGATAACTAGAGTTGTTCCCACATTCCCATGAATAACTGAGGTGCTGAGTACTGCTGCATCCTCCATCACTGCACCAACAACAGTCAGAGTTAAGTAAACAAGGTGGGTTTATGTGGATTGATAACTTACACATTCATGTATTACTGCAATTCATAGAGATAAGCATAAATAAACCTAATTTGAAAACAACTCATATAAATGACCATGAATCTATATAAGTTGAAGATTGTCATATTAACTTGCAATCATGCTAGATAGAAGGGGAAATGCTTTCAGAAACTGTGTACTTATTCAGGTAAGAAAAGAAAAACTATACAGGACTGGCCTTTGGTCATCTGGTGCCTTAGGCAAAAGGTGTCCACAGCACCCCCCCCAACATAACCCTCTGGCCCCATCTTGGTCTACATACACCATACAGATTACTGGAAAAGTGCCCCTGCTAGAGTGGTGCTCTAGGCAGCTGGCTAGTTGGCCTATACCTAAGGCCGGCTATGAAAGTATAGAAAATAGTTGAACGCAATTCATATTAATTTTAGATAACAGAGATTGCCAGGACTAATATGTATTTTACTGACCTGTCATTCAGGTGCAAATGGCCCACTCAAGCAAACAGCAGTGTGCAGCTTTCTCCCATCTCTGCCAAAAAGCTTTCTCTTCATTACTGGACAAATCAAAAGGCAGAGAAGGAAGTTTCATTGCCCGTAGCCCCCTCGGAGCTATAACAAGCTCCAAATATCTCTGGAGACTAAGTTTATTATAATAGGTTGAAGTTTCCTTATTAAGCAATTGCTCCAGTTTTTCAAATAAGGTTCTTGCTTCACCAGGGATTACAGTGGAATGCTTACCGACCTTGGAGAATGGATTCGGCACACGCTTGCTTCTGGTCTCATTAAGCAGCCTCTCCCATGTCTGAGAGGGCAGCCCTTCACCACTGCTGGGTTGTCTTTCATCTTTGCCTTTCTCCCTCTCTGTATTTGAATGTAAAAAGCCATCCATAGTTAACTGAGAGAAATCCGACAGTTCTTCTCTAAAAATTCTGGGTAAATTAAGTGCTGGATCACTGGCCATACCGTAATTTCTCTGAACAACTATAGCACAATATCCCAAACACAATGAATGTCAAGGTATGAACCAAACTCCACAATGAACCACAATAAAAATCAGGAAAATGAGTCCAGGCCAACACAGGTTTATTAGCAACAGATGAAAACGAACATTTACCTAGGTTTCGTCCACAATAGGACTTCTTCAGAATGCTGAATCCAACCATAAAATCCATATATATATATATATATATATATATATATATATATATATATATATATATATACAATCTATCCAATTAAACAATTGAACAAACAATTAATCATCCTTAAAGGTATACACCCTATAGCTAAGAAAAAGCCTATACTGTTAAAATGCCTACTATAAAAACATGAAAGTTACATAAAAATCACATAAAAATTACTACTAGATACTGTGCCGCTAAACTAACAATATAAATATATAAATATGTGTAACAATAAATAAATAACACTAAAAATGTATACAAAGAAAATGTATAAAAATGTATGCATAAATATAAGAAAACAAATAATATAAAAACTTAAAAATTATATTACTTAAGCCCTGAAATATGCTTTAATTTAAGATAGGGCTTAATAGAACTATACTCATTAATACCAGGATAATTATGTGCGTTCAACCTAAGCTGCCACTTTAATTCACAAACATCCAAGTGGGCATCTGTAATTCTGCCTTGGGAATCAAACTTAATCTGCTGTAAAATACAGAACTTAAATGTATGACCAATGTTATCAATTAAGTGTCTGGCTAGGGCATTAGTAGTTTTGAGATGTTTAATGTCCAAAAGATGTTCCCTAACCCTGTCCTTAAAGCACCTACTAGTTTTACCTACATAAAATGCTTCACAATCCTGACACTTAGCAAGATAAACAACATTCTTAGTGTGACAATCATAATGACCTGAAACTGAAACAAAACAGTGATTAATAGTAAAACTGCTACCAGTTGTTAAAATATAGGAGCAAGTCTTACACCTACCACATTTAAAAGTACCTATAGGTCTGTTAATAGAGGGCCTATTAGACAATGTGCAACATTCAAACATATCCTTAAACGAAAAATCCTTATGATAAATAAACATAGGGGTGTTGTTAAAATGGGACTTAAATTCCTGGTCCATCTGAAAAAAAAAACAAACTTTATTAACTATTTTTTTTAATCTTATCCGAATCTCCATTGTATGTTGAGACAAACATTAAAGGCGAACCAGTCAAAAAAGGTGACCCATTGGTTACTCCAGGTGTAATAGAATGATTGAGTCCCCCTGCACAAAGTATGGCTTGATAAATACCAACCTCCCTTTTACCTTTAACTTCCTTAAAAATCTCCATACATAAACTCTCAGGATATCCTCTGTTTAAAAATAAAGACACCATAAAATTTAATTCATCCACAAATTCATCAAAATCACTAACCATCCGGGCCACTCTAAACATTTGTCTCTTGATAATAGCCCTTTTCTGATGGTTAGGGTGCTAACTATCAAACTGAAGATAAGAATTAGAAAAAGTTGGTTTTCTCTATATGTTGGACTTAATTAACCCATTTAATCTATCAAAGGTTAATCTAACATCCAAATAGGTAATAGACTGTGTATTAATTTCATGTGTAAATTTCAGAAACCATACTGTGTTGTTTATGTATTGTATAAAAGCTTCCAACACTACTATATCACCTTACCAAATGATAAATATATCATCCAAAAAGCGTGAATAAAATTTTACAAATTTGTAGAACTCACTTTGAAATAAATAATGCTCTTCCCAAAATGCCATAATATAATTGGCATAAATGGGGGCACAAGCCGCCCCCATGGCTACCCCCGTATGTTGTTTGAAGTAATGCCCCTCGAAAAATAAATAATTATTATGAAGGACAACTTCCATAAGCTTGACCATAACATTTATTTGGTCCTGTTCATACACACTAGTTGCTTGTAATTGTTCTTCTAACCGAAATAAACCCGTGTCATGGGGTATAACCGAGAACAAATTGCATACATCTATAGTTAGGAAGCAAATATTGTCACTAACAGCACATTCTTTGACCCTTGCCAAAAATGCCATGAATCCTTAGTTATATGGGGAAACCTGGTAATACCCAACTTCATATGATGGTCCAAAAATTGACTAATAAAACATACTTTACTACGTTTACCATCAACAATAGGTCTAAAACGTACATTGTCCAAACCCTTATGGATTTTGGGAATACCAAAAATGCCACTAACCACAGGGTCAGCATTATTCATGTATTCAAATTCAGCTTCATTCAATTCAACCTGAAGCAACATATCCTCCAATAACAGGTCAATTTTCCTATACGAAATGTTAATTTCATTAATGCTAGTTATCCTCCATTAATATTGACATCATAATACTAATGTAGTCACTATAATCAACAATCACAACTCTGTTGCCCTTATCCGCTTCATTATTCTTATGTTATCTATCCTAAAAATCTTATTCAACAAATATTGCTCCTCTGTTGTCATATTCAAATGAATTTTCCTAATACGCTGTTTAAAATATTCCCTGATTTCAAATTCACAGATTCTATCAAACAATGCTATCATAGAATTCAAGGATGGATTAAATACACTGGGTTTAGAAATACCCTTATTGTTCTGGATGATGTTACTGTGGTTATTATTATCAAAATATACCTGCAAGTTCATTTTCCTTGTGAACAACTTTAAATCAATAAGAGTTTCAACTAAATTCCCTTTCCTACATGGGACAAAGTTGAAACCCTTAGAAAAAAGGTTTGCATGCTCTATACCAAAGGAAACACTTGAATAATTATATAACTTAAAGTCATGCGTGCCGTTTTCCAAAACAATTAGACAACTCAAAAGACCATGCCTTGGCTGGTTAGGTAGAGTATCAACCAAATTAATTTTACCATCGTCCCTAATATCAGAAATAGATTTTGCTTCACCAGGGATTACAGTGGAATGCTTACCGACCTTGGAGAATGGATTCGGCACACGCTTGCTTCTGGTCTCATTAAGCAGCCTCTCCCATGTCTGAGAGGGCAGCCCTTCACCACTGCTGGGTTGTCTTTCACCTCTGCCTTTCTCCCTCTCTGTATTCGAATGTCAAAAGCCATCCATAGTTAACTGAGAGAAATCCGACAGTTCTTCTCTAAAAATTCTGGGTAAATTAAGTGCTGGATCACTGGCCATACCGTAATTTCTCTGAACAACTATAGAACAATATCCCAAACACAATGAATGTCAAGGTATGGTCAACACTTTAATTAAAACAGTAAAAATTCTCACAGTGGCAGAAAACAGAAAAGCACTCTAGAGCCTCAGCTTCACATAAAGTCCATTAGCTCAACATTTTAAAAAGTACCACAATGGTAATTTTGTAGACATAAAAGCCACTATTTTAGAACAAATACAGGGAGAGAGAGATAGTGACTATGTTAGAAATTTGTTATTACATAAAGAAACACTTTTCATTTTAAAATATGGTACTTTAATTCCACAGGGTCTGAATACAGACTGCTGTTGGAAATGTGTTATTTAATTAATTTGGAACTGTATCTTTAAGAGCTTGTATTTTTGTACATTATTTGTTTAATTGTTTAATTGGCAACTGGGGGGTATATAAGGTAATTGTTTTTTTGTAATGAATGTACTCCTTGAAGGCTTATGTGAAGCCGAGGCGCTAGAGTGCTTTTCTGTTTTTGTGCCACTGTGAGAATTTTACTGTTTTAATTAAAATTGTGACCATACCTTGACGTTTGTTGTGTTTGGGATATTGTTCTATAGTTGCTGAGAGAAATTACAAAGTCAGTTTGCAGACATGAGGGACACCAGGAGTTTCTGGCAAGGGATATAAGATATTACTTTCTATAAAACCAGGTCAGCTCAGTGTGAAGACAGCAGCGAATTCCTGGACAGTTTGAACTCCTTTGGCAGATCTGAAGAGAAGAACAATGTGGCTGCTACAAGGCTACCTATTGAACAGGAGGGGGCGGTGTTCAGCCTTAAATCCAATGAAGTGAGATCTCAACTTAAGAACGTGAACCCCAGGAAGACTGCTGGTCCTGATAAAATACTGGGCAAAGTACCTAAAGGCTGTGCAGACCAACTATACTCAGTTCTAAGTGATATTTTCAACATCTCCCTTATTCTTGGTAAAGTTCCCTCTAGCTTCAAGGTGACGAATATTGTCCCTCTCCCCAGAAAAGCTAATCCAGCCTGCCTGAATGACTACAGACAGGTTGGTCTAACTTCAAATGTTATGAAATGCTTTGAGAGGCTAGTTAAAAGGCATCTGACGGCAAACCTTCCATCCACCTTTGACCCTCTATAGTTCTTTTATCGTTCTAACAGATCCACTGCGGATGCTATTTCAATGGCACTCCACCTCTCACTTGATCATCTTCAGGGAAGAAACTATGTCAGGGTGTTGTTTATTGACTTCAGCTCAGCATTCAGTATGGTGGTCCCAATGCAGCTTATTGACAAGCTTGTATATCTTGGCGTTAGCAAGCTCATGTGCAGCTGGATCCTCGATTTCTTGATGAACAAACCGCAGAAAACATGTGCAGGCAACACCACCTAAGGATGCATAATACTCAACACCGGTGATTCTCAGGGTTGTGTGCTATGCCCACTTTATTCACTATCCTCACCCATGACTGTTCTGCAAAATACAACACCATTCACATCATTAAGTTTGCAGATGATAGTAAGGTTGAGGGCCTCATCAAAGGGGAGGATGAAAGAGCTTATAGAGACAAGGTCTACTCATTGATTAAGTGGTGTGCTAAGAACAACCTTGACCTGAATATCAACAAAATAAAAGAAATTATTATAGACTTCAGGAAAAGGTCAACAACACACCCAGTGCTTATAATAAATGGTGAAGAGGTGGAAAGGGTCAAATCTGCAAAGTTTTTGGGGGTGCACACTTCGGAGGATTTCTCTTGGGCTGTGAACATGGAACAGTTGCTCAAAAAGCACAACAATGTCTCCACTTTCTGAGAAGGCTCAAAAAAGCAAAGCTCCCACCTACTGTTCTTACCATATTCTACAGAGGAGCAGTTGAGGGCATTCTCACTAGCAGCTTCACAGTTTGGTTTGGAAACAGTACAAAAGCAGAAAGAAAGAAGCTAGAGAGAGTGGTGCAAGTTGCCAAAGAAATCATGGGCACAAACTTACCATCAGTCCAGGATCTCTTCACAGCAAGAAGCATTAAATGTGCATCCAAAATAATTCATGATCCCTCTCACCCTGCACATGGCTGGTTTACACAACTGCCTTCTGGCAAGAGATATCAGAGTATCCACTGCAGGACCACCAGATACTTAAACAGCTTCTACCCAACAGAGTTAAGACTTATAAAAACTGATACCAACCACCAATTATTTAGTCAGTAATCATTCACAATACGTAGTTTAGCTGAAAAGTGTGCAATAGTTTTTTTTTTGTTTGTTTTGTTTTTTTTTCTTTGATGTAGCATTATATTTTCTTATTCATGTGCAATTGCCTGCTGTTTGTCTGATGTAGCTGAACAAAGGATGACAATCTTAACACGTGCAATCCTACTTTGTCATGCTGTTATGTACAGTATTCTTCTTATGACTGTCTGGAGAAGGCTTATGTGTTTTTGTTGTTACTATTGATTTATTTATCCTTCTGGGGTCTTGTATTGAATATCTTCTTTAAAATGAAATGTAATACTTGTTATCATTGCTTCCTATGTACTCTTTGGTGAGTTGATACTCGGAATTTCATTTAGGCTGCAATTGTGTAGTCCTAAATGACAATAAAGTTTACTTTGACTAAATAGGAATTCATGACAGCAGCACTGAGATTGTGTGGGGAATAATTGAAATGTGAAAGATATGTTGGAAATTATTGTTGGGGGCATTTATTGATTACTCTGCACAGAGTATTAAATTACAATACATTGCATATTTGCCAGTGTAGTTTTGTGTCATCATTTATGCTGCTTTAGTAGGTGATTTGTGACTGTCACTCTGGAATGGAAAATGGTAGTATGTTTACATGGAAGTGCTACAAACAAGTCTATTAGAAATGGCATAACATGTCAGTGTAATGTGAAGTACTTGTAGTAGTACTATGACTTTGTTGATACTGTACAACATATTAAAACCACAAATTTTCTTGCTGACTTGAGATATGTGTGCACGAATATGCACTCTCTGTAAAATTGTGGATGTTTTTGTACTCAGATCGTTGTCTTATTTGTCATGAAGGCTGGGTTTATTAGATGTGTTGTTTTTCTGATTAATGAATCAAAAGTTTCATTATTTGACATTGGCATGTTCTTGTTGGTAAAGGAATGATGCAGCAACAGGGATTCAGATCTTCATGGCAGTCCATAGGACAAATGGCAAACTCCATTTTGGAAGAGGAGGACACAAACAACCATAGAGGGCAAAAGCATGGAGCCAGGTAGTAATGGATATAAATGCTGTTGGTGGAAGGAGCCGCACATTAACACAGTGCAAGAAGTGGGCCAATGATATGATAAGACATGCAAGATCCAAGGGAAGGCAGAATGCAATTGCCCATAGCCATGCTGGAGGAGGGGTCTCCAACAATTATTTCTTTAACATCTGATGAGGAACACCTCCCCTCCATTTGTGAAGATGGTTATGACTCAGACAACAACGGCAATGGAATACTCAGATGTGTGGACACTGGCTGTTACCCATATCTGCAGTATCAACAAACATCTGCTCAGGGAGGTTGGTTTTACAGCATTAATGTATATACATACATATACAAACACATGCACACGCACACACACACACACACACACACACACACACACACACACACACACACACACACACACACACACACATACATACACATACATACACAGCGTGCACGTATACTCACACACACACACACACACACACACACACACACACACACACACACACACACACACACACACACACACACACACACACACACACACACACACACACACACACACACTGGACTTTGAAATATCAAAGTACCAACATATCAAACTTAAAAAAAACCCAATCCCAAAAGATTAAAAGTCAAACTACCAAAACACAGACACACACACACACACACACACACACACACACACACACACACACTCATGTTTTTTTGCAGGGAGGCAAGTCTCTCTATGCCCCCCACCCCCGTTAGTTATATATACCAACTCTGAGATTGCACAATAGTGGGGTAGGGCAAATCCCCACTCCCTGCTATTGCTTGAACTCTCACACAGTAATGCCAGAAGACTCAATCATATGGTTTTTGATAGTCACTTCTGCTAGCATTACAGAAGTTGGATATTATGAATATCTGACTCCTGGAAACACGCAAAGCATTGGCTGCCCAACATTAAATGTGCTGTGACATTTAAAGTTCAGTGTACTACCACAGAGAGTCAGCTACTAGTGGTCAGAGTCCTTCAGGGTGTGCAGGAGGATTTCCAGCGCTACATGGAAATGGCAGAGAGTAAGGATCCCATGGATCCATACTAGGTTGTGCACCAAGCATCCATGGCTACCTCCATTTGTACACTGGTGAGGACTTACCAGACTCAAATAGGAGTCAGTAATGGAAAGAGAGGAGGATGTGGTACTGTGTAGATACAATTCAGCATATCACTTTGTATTTCAAGTGTCTTGCAAGAAGGTAGTGGTACTTTTAGGGGTGAACAAACACAACAAAATTCATAAAGCACAAGTCAGTGCTCATCAACACGTAGCACAGCCTCTGATTCCAGATCCTGGTCCCAAACTGCTGTGTCATCAATGTCTGTAGGATCATATACATCAAGCTGGTCACAACATCAGAAGTCACCATTCATCTCACATGACAGCCCCTCCTCAAGATCACATGCAGATTCACCTATCCAATCTTAAGAAGATGTTGTGTATGGCACACTTGACCTTGACCTGCTGTGATCCAAGCTACACAATTTGTGCAATTACACTTAGACTTCTACACAGACATAACAATGTTTTACTGTAAAAGCGATGACTTACTAATAAAAAATTTAAAATTAAAAAATAAAATGCAGAATACATGAGTGCAGACTGTACCACATTTCTAAGAGGCATCTACATGTATTTCATTTCAATAATGATATTGTTTACAAGTAAAGGAAATATCTGGAAATAACGCTGTATGTAACAACAATCAAATTGACTGATTTATACCATTAATGGACTACCATTTTCATGACTTTCAATTCAGCAATGTCACACAGTGCATGATTATCCTGCCATGTAAACTAGCACTGCTGCCCCTTCATCCTCAGCACTGAGCATATTATGAATCTCTGAGTGCACAACTTTTGTGTATGAGAAAAGAATAATCTGATGTATAGTAACTTGAGAACGAAAGTGCAGCTGTGTAATATCTTACCATAATGGTAGATGTCCTTCTTCTCACTGTTGCAGCATTCATTACAATAGAGATCCTGCCAAGGGCAGCCTGATGTCCATCCAGTATACCAAAGCCTTTAGGTTGCTTTAAGGTACACCGTACATCACACCTATACTCTTCACATAGCATAGAGCATAAAGATGATGTCTAAACTTAACATCCTCAGAAATGAGAGCCCCGGTAAGAACGACAGTCCAAGGAGAAAAGAGGTAATCAGTACATTCAGAAGAGCAAAGGACCAGGGGCAGAGGGAAGGAGTGAATACCACAACAATGAAGAGAAGGACATCTACCATTATGGTAAGATCTTAGACAACTGTACAATGTGCTGTGGTAGCATTGTCGCCTCACAGTAAGACGTTGTCCTGTTCATTTCTCAGCTAGAGCGTCTTCTTTGTGGAGACATGCGTGAATGGGAGTACCTTCGTTGAAGGTTGTCCATCAGAGCTGGCAACTGGGCATGTAAAAATCTACTGCCAATCATTAGCGGACCGGAGCTCCGCTGTGGCGACCCCTAACCGGGAAAAGCTGAAAGACACAACAACAATTCAGGAAGAAAAGAGGGAGGAATAAGAACTAGCAGAGCAGAGCATTAAGGAGCATTAATTCAGGAAGAAAAGAGGGAGGAATAAGAACCAGCAGAACAGAGCATTAAGGAGCATTAATTCAGGAAGAAAAGAGGGAGGAGTAAGAACCAGCAGAGCAGAGCATTAAGGAGCATTAATTCAGGAAGAAAAGAGGGAGGAGTAAGAACCAGCAGAGCACAGCATTAAGGAGCATTAATTCAGGACGAAAAGCGGGAGGAATAAGAACCAGCAGAGCATTAAGGAACATTAATTCAAGAAGAAAGAGGGAAGAGTAAGAACCAGCAGAGCAGAGCATTAAGGAGCATTAATTCAAGAAGAAAAGAGGGAAGAGTAAGAACCAGCAGAGCAGAGCATTAAGGAACATTAATTCAGGAAGAAAAGAGGAAGAATAAGAACCAGCAGAGCAGAGCATTAAGGAGCATTAATTCAAGAAGAAAAGAGGGAAGAGTAAGAACCAGCAGAGCAGAGCATTAAGGAACATTAATTCAAGAAGAAAAGGGAGGAGTAAAACCAGCAGAGCATTAAGGAGCATTAATTCAGGAAGAAAAGAGGGAGGAGTAAGAACCAGCAGAGCAGAGCATTAAGGATGGCCCTAGCAAAGCCAGCTCTAGCTCTGGAAATTCCATCTAACTTGTAGTTCTTGGTAAATGTATGCACAGAAGTCCAGGTAACTGCCTCAAGAATAGAGTTCATATCCAAACCCTTGAAAAAAGCACCAGAAGAAGCCACAGCTCTATTAGAACGAGCCTTAACAGAAGAAGGAAGGCTCTTACCATGAATGGAATAACAAAACAAAATGGCTTTAGAAATCCAAAAAGAAGTAGGTTGCTTGGACACAGCCAATCCTAAGGACCTAGGATGAAATGAAACAAAGAGCTGATCAGCTTTATGAAAAGTCTTGTTTATGTATTGTATAAAAGCTTCCAACACTACTATATCACCTTACCAAATGATAAATATATCATCCAAAAAGCGTGAATAAAATTTTACAAATTTGTAGAACTCACTTTGAAATAAATAATGCTCTTCCCAAAATGCCATAATATAATTGGCATAAATGGGGGCACAAGCCGCCCCCATGGCTACCCCCGTATGTTGTTTGAAGTAATGCCCCTCGAAAAATAAATAATTATTATGAAGGACAACTTCCATAAGCTTGACCATAACATTTATTTGGTCCTGTTCATACACACTAGTTGCTTGTAATTGTTCTTCTAACCGAAATAAACCCGTGTCATGGGGTATAACCGAGAACAAATTGCATACATCTATAGTTAGGAAGCAAATATTGTCACTAACAGCACATTCTTTGACCCTTGCCAAAAATGCCATGAATCCTTAGTTATATGGGGAAACCTGGTAATACCCAACTTCATATGATGGTCCAAAAATTGACTAATAAAACATACTTTACTACGTTTACCATCAACAATAGGTCTAAAACGTACATTGTCCAAACCCTTATGGATTTTGGGAATACCAAAAATGCCACTAACCACAGGGTCAGCATTATTCATGTATTCAAATTCAGCTTCATTCAATTCAACCTGAAGCAACATATCCTCCAATAACAGGTCAATTTTCCTATACGAAATGTTAATTTCATTAATGCTAGTTATCCTCCATTAACATTGACATCATAATACTAATGTAGTCACTATAATCAACAATCACAACTCTGTTGCCCTTATCCGGCTTCATTATTCTTATGTTATCTATCCTAAAAATCTTATTCAACAAATATTGCTCCTCTGTTGTCATATTCAAATGAATTTTCCTAATACGCTGTTTAAAATATTCCCTGATTTCAAATTCACAGATTCTATCAAACAATGCTATCATAGAATTCAAGGATGGATTAAATACACTGGGTTTAGAAATACCCTTATTGTTCTGGATGATGTTACTGTGGTTATTATTATCAAAATATACCTGCAAGTTCATTTTCCTTGTGAACAACTTTAAATCAATAAGAGTTTCAACTAAATTCCCTTTCCTACATGGGACAAAGTTGAAACCCTTAGAAAAAAGGTTTGCATGCTCTATACCAAAGGAAACACTTGAATAATTATATAACTTAAAGTCATGCGTGCGTTTTCCAAAACAATTAGACAACTCAAAAGACCATGCCTTGGCTGGTTAGGTAGAGTATCAACCAAATTAATTTTACCATCGTCCCTAATATCAGAAATAGATTTTGCTTCACCAGGGATTACAGTGGAATGCTTACCGACCTTGGAGAATGGATTCGCACACGCTTGCTTCTGGTCTCATTAAGCAGCCTCTCCCATGTCTGAGAGGGCAGCCCTTCACCACTGCTGGGTTGTCTTTCACCTCTGCCTTTCTCCCTCTCTGTATTCGAATGTCAAAAGCCATCCATAGTTAACTGAGAGAAATCCGACAGTTCTTCTCTAAAAATTCTGGGTAAATTAAGTGCTGGATCACTGGCCATACCGTAATTTCTCTGAACAACTATAGAACAATATCCCAAACACAATGAATGTCAAGGTATGGTCAACACTTTAATTAAAACAGTAAAAATTCTCACAGTGGCAGAAAACAGAAAAGCACTCTAGAGCCTCAGCTTCACATAAAGTCCATTAGCTCAACATTTTAAAAGTACCACAATGGTAATTTTGTAGACATAAAAGCCACTATTTTAGAACAAATACAGGAGAGAGAGATAGTGACTATGTTAGAAATTTGTTATTACATAAAGAAACACTTTTCATTTTAAAATATGGTACTTTAATTCCACAGGGTCTGAATACAGACTGCTGTTGGAAATGTGTTATTTAATTAATTTGGAACTGTATCTTTAAGAGCTTGTATTTTTGTACATTATTTGTTTAATTGTTTAATTGGCAACTGGGGGGTATATAAGGTAATTGTTTTTTTGTAATGAATGTACTCCTTGAAGGCTTATGTGAAGCCGAGGCGCTAGAGTGCTTTTCTGTTTTGTGCCACTGTGAGAATTTTACTGTTTTAATTAAAATTGTGACCATACCTTGACGTTTGTTGTGTTTGGGATATTGTTCTATAGTTGCTGAGAGAAATTACAAAGTCAGTTTGCAGACATGAGGGACACCAGGAGTTTCTGGCAAGGGATATAAGATATTACTTTCTATAAAACCAGGTCAGCTCAGTGTGAAGACAGCAGCGAATTCCTGGACAGTTTGAACTCCTTTGGCAGATCTGAAGAGAAGAACAATGTGGCTGCTACAAGGCTACCTATTGAACAGGAGGCGGTGTTCAGCCTTAAATCCAATGAAGTGAGATCTCAACTTAAGAACGTGAACCCCAGGAAGACTGCTGGTCCTGATAAAATACTGGGCAAAGTACCTAAAGGCTGTGCAGACCAACTATACTCAGTTCTAAGTGATATTTTCAACATCTCCCTTATTCTTGGTAAAGTTCCCTCTAGCTTCAAGGTGGCGAATATTGTCCCTCTCCCCAGAAAAGCTAATCCAGCCTGCCTGAATGACTACAGACAGGTTGGTCTAACTTCAAATGTTATGAAATGCTTTGAGAGGCTAGTTAAAAGGCATCTGACGGCAAACCTTCCATCCACCTTTGACCCTCTATAGTTCTTTTATCGTTCTAACAGATCCACTGCGGATGCTATTTCAATGGCACTCCACCTCTCACTTGATCATCTTCAGGAAGAAACTATGTCAGGGTGTTGTTTATTGACTTCAGCTCAGCATTCAGTATGGTGGTCCCAATGCAGCTTATTGACAAGCTTGTATATCTTGGCGTTAGCAAGCTCATGTGCAGCTGGATCCTCGATTTCTTGATGAACAAACCGCAGAAAACATGTGCAGGCAACACCACCTAAGGATGCATAATACTCAACACCGGTGATTCTCAGGGTTGTGTGCTATGCCCACTTTATTCACTATCCTCACCCATGACTGTTCTGCAAAATACAACACCATTCACATCATTAAGTTTGCAGATGATAGTAAGGTTGAGGGCCTCATCAAAGGGGAGGATGAAAGAGCTTATAGAGACAAGGTCTACTCATTGATTAAGTGGTGTGCTAAGAACAACCTTGACCTGAATATCAACAAAATAAAAGAAATTATTATAGACTTCAGGAAAAGGTCAACAACACACCCAGTGCTTATAATAAATGGTGAAGAGGTGGAAAGGGTCAAATCTGCAAAGTTTTGGGGTGCACACTTCGGAGGATTTCTCTTGGGCTGTGAACATGGAACAGTTGCTCAAAAAGCACAACAATGTCTCCACTTTCTGAGAAGGCTCAAAAAAGCAAAGCTCCCACCTACTGTTCTTACCATATTCTACAGAGGAGCAGTTGAGGGCATTCTCACTAGCAGCTTCACAGTTTGGTTTGGAAACAGTACAAAAGCAGAAAGAAAGAAGCTAGAGAGAGTGGTGCAAGTTGCCAAAGAAATCATGGGCACAAACTTACCATCAGTCCAGGATCTCTTCACAGCAAGAAGCATTAAATGTGCATCCAAAATAATTCATGATCCCTCTCACCCTGCACATGGCTGGTTTACACAACTGCCTTCTGGCAAGAGATATCAGAGTATCCACTGCAGGACCACCAGATACTTAAACAGCTTCTACCCAACAGAGTTAAGACTTATAAAAACTGATACCAACCACCAATTATTTAGTCAGTAATCATTCACAATACGTAGTTTAGCTGAAAAGTGTGCAATAGTTTTTTTTTTGTTTGTTTTGTTTTTTTTTCTTTGATGTAGCATTATATTTTCTTATTCATGTGCAATTGCCTGCTGTTTGTCTGATGTAGCTGAACAAAGGATGACAATCTTAACACGTGCAATCCTACTTTGTCATGCTGTTATGTACAGTATTCTTCTTATGACTGTCTGGAGAAGGCTTATGTGTTTTTGTTGTTACTATTGATTTATTTATCCTTCTGGGGTCTTGTATTGAATATCTTCTTTAAAATGAAATGTAATACTTGTTATCATTGCTTCCTATGTACTCTTTGGTGAGTTGATACTCGAATTTCATTTAGGCTGCAATTGTGTAGTCCTAAATGACAATAAAGTTTACTTTGACTAAATAGGAATTCATGACAGCAGCACTGAGATTGTGTGGGGAATAATTGAAATGTGAAAGATATGTTGGAAATTATTGTTGGGGGCATTTATTGATTACTCTGCACAGAGTATTAAATTACAATACATTGCATATTTGCCAGTGTAGTTTTGTGTCATCATTTATGCTGCTTTAGTAGGTGATTTGTGACTGTCACTCTGGAATGGAAAATGGTAGTATGTTTACATGGAAGTGCTACAAACAAGTCTATTAGAAATGGCATAACATGTCAGTGTAATGTGAAGTACTTGTAGTAGTACTATGACTTTGTTGATACTGTACAACATATTAAAACCACAAATTTTCTTGCTGACTTGAGATATGTGTGCACGAATATGCACTCTCTGTAAAATTGTGGATGTTTTGTACTCAGATCGTTGTCTTATTTGTCATGAAGGCTGGGTTTATTAGATGTGTTGTTTTTCTGATTAATGAATCAAAAGTTTCATTATTTGACATTGGCATGTTCTTGTTGGTAAAGGAATGATGCAGCAACAGGGATTCAGATCTTCATGGCAGTCCATAGGACAAATGGCAAACTCCATTTTGGAAGAGGAGGACACAAACAACCATAGAGGGCAAAAGCATGGAGCCAGGTAGTAATGGATATAAATGCTGTTGGTGGAAGGAGCACATTAACACAGTGCAAGAAGTGGGCCAATGATATGATAAGACATGCAAGATCCAAGGGAAGGCAGAATGCAATTGCCCATAGCCATGCTGGAGGAGGGGTCTCCAACAATTATTTCTTTAACACCTGATGAGGAACACCTCCCCTCCATTTGTGAAGATGGTTATGACTCAGACAACAACGGCAATGGAATACTCAGATGTGTGGACACTGGCTGTTACCCATATCTGCAGTATCAACAAACATCTGCTCAGGGAGGTTGGTTTTACAGCATTAATGTATATACATACATATACAAACACATGCACACGCACACACACACACACACACACACACACACACACACACACACACACACACACACACATACGTACACATACATACACACACGCGCGTGCACACGTATACTCACACACACACACACACACACACACACACACACACACACACACACACACACACACAAACACACACACACACACACACACACACACACACACACTGGACTTTGAAATATCAAAGTACCAACATATCAAACTTAAAAAAAACCCAATCCCAAAAGATTAAAAGTCAAACTACCAAAACACAGACACACACACACACACACACACACACACACACACACTCATGTTTTTTTGCAGGGAGGCAAGTCTCTCTATGCCCCCCACCCCCGTTAGTTATATATACCAACTCTGAGATTGCACAATAGTGGGGTAGGGCAAATCCCCACTCCCTGCTATTGCTTGAACTCTCACACAGTAATGCCAGAAGACTCAATCATATGGTTTTTGATAGTCACTTCTGCTAGCATTACAGAAGTTGGATATTATGAATATCTGACTCCTGGAAACACGCAAAGCATTGGCTGCCCAACATTAAATGTGCTGTGACATTTAAAGTTCAGTGTACTACCACAGAGAGTCAGCTACTAGTGGTCAGAGTCCTTCAGGGTGTGCAGGAGGATTTCCAGCGCTACATGGAAATGGCAGAGAGTAAGGATCCCATGGATCCATACTAGGTTGTGCACCAAGCATCCATGGCTACCTCCATTTGTACACTGGTGAGGACTTACCAGACTCAAATAGGAGTCAGTAATGGAAAGAGAGGAGGATGTGGTACTGTGTAGATACAATTCAGCATATCACTTTGTATTTCAAGTGTCTTGCAAGAAGGTAGTGGTACTTTTAGGGTGAACAAACACAACAAAATTCATAAAGCACAAGTCAGTGCTCATCAACACGTAGCACAGCCTCTGATTCCAGATCCTGGTCCCAAACTGCTGTGTCATCAATGTCTGTAGGATCATATACATCAAGCTGGTCACAACATCAGAAGTCACCATTCATCTCACATGACAGCCCCTCCTCAAGATCACATGCAGATTCACCTATCCAATCTTAAGAAGATGTTGTGTATGGCACACTTGACCTTGACCTGCTGTGATCCAAGCTACACAATTTGTGCAATTACACTTAGACTTCTACACAGACATAACAATGTTTTACTGTAAAAGCGATGACTTACTAATAAAAAATTTAAAATTAAAAAATAAAATGCAGAATACATGAGTGCAGACTGTACCACATTTCTAAGAGGCATCTACATGTATTTCATTTCAATAATGATATTGTTTACAAGTAAAGGAAATATCTGGAAATAACGCTGTATGTAACAACAATCAAATTGACTGATTTATACCATTAATGGACTACCATTTTCATGACTTTCAATTCAGCAATGTCACACAGTGCATGATTATCCTGCCATGTAAACTAGCACTGCTGCCCCTTCATCCTCAGCACTGAGCATATTATGAATCTCTGAGTGCACAACTTTTGTGTATGAGAAAAAGAATAATCTGATGTATAGTAACTTGAGAACGAAAGTGCAGCTGTGTAATATCTTACCATAATGGTAGATGTCCTTCTTCTCACTGTTGCAGCATTCATTACAATAGAGATCCCCTGCCAAGGGCAGCCTGATGTCCATCCAGTATACCAAAGCCTTTAGGTTGCTTTAAGGTACACCGTACATCACACCTATACTCTTCACGTAGCATAGAGCATAAAGATGATGTCTAAACTTAACATCCTCAGAAATGAGAGCCCCGGTAAGAACGACAGTCCAAGGAGAAAAGAGGTAATCAGTACATTCAGAAGAGAAAAGGACCAGGGGGCAGAGGGAAGGAGTGAATACCACAACAATGAAGAGAAGGACATCTACCATTATGGTAAGATCTTAGACAACTGTACAATGTGCTGTGGTAGCATTGTCGCCTCACAGTAAGACGTTGTCCTGTTCATTTCTCAGCTAGAGCGTCTTCTTTGTGGAGACATGCGTGAATGGGAGTACCTTCGTTGAAGGTTGTCCATCAGAGCTGGCAACTGGGCATGTAAAAATCTACTGCCAATCATTAGCGGACCGGAGCTCCGCTGTGGCGACCCCTAACCGGGAAAAGCTGAAAGACACAACAACAATTCAGGAAGAAAAGAGGGAGGAATAAGAACTAGCAGAGCAGAGCATTAAGGAGCATTAATTCAGGAAGAAAAGAGGGAGGAATAAGAACCAGCAGAACAGAGCATTAAGGAGCATTAATTCAGGAAGAAAAGAGGGAGGAGTAAGAACCAGCAGAGCAGAGCATTAAGGAGCATTAATTCAGGAAGAAAAGAGGGAGGAGTAAGAACCAGCAGAGCACAGCATTAAGGAGCATTAATTCAGGACGAAAAGCGGGAGGAATAAGAACCAGCAGAGCATTAAGGAACATTAATTCAAGAAGAAAAGAGGGAAGAGTAAGAACCAGCAGAGCAGAGCATTAAGGAGCATTAATTCAAGAAGAAAAGAGGGAAGAGTAAGAACCAGCAGAGCAGAGCATTAAGGAACATTAATTCAGGAAGAAAAGAGGGAAGAATAAGAACCAGCAGAGCAGAGCATTAAGGAGCATTAATTCAAGAAGAAAAGAGGGAAGAGTAAGAACCAGCAGAGCAGAGCATTAAGGAACATTAATTCAAGAAGAAAAGAGGGAGGAGTAAAAACCAGCAGAGCATTAAGGAGCATTAATTCAGGAAGAAAAGAGGGAGGAGTAAGAACCAGCAGAGCAGAGCATTAAGGATGGCCCTAGCAAAGCCAGCTCTAGCTCTGGAAATTCCATCTAACTTGTAGTTCTTGGTAAATGTATGCACAGAAGTCCAGGTAACTGCCTCAAGAATAGAGTTCATATCCAAACCCTTGAAAAAAGCACCAGAAGAAGCCACAGCTCTATTAGAACGAGCCTTAACAGAAGAAGGAAGGCTCTTACCATGAATGGAATAACAAAACAAAATGGCTTTAGAAATCCAAAAAGAAGTAGGTTGCTTGGACACAGCCAATCCTAAGGACCTAGGATGAAATGAAACAAAGAGCTGATCAGCTTTATGAAAAGTCTTAGTCTTATCTAAATAAAATCTGAGTTGTCTATGCACATCCACTATGTGGAGTATCTTCTCACTGGAAGACTGCGGATCAGGGAAAAAAGTGGGCAAATTAATAAACTGATTAAGGGACAACTCATTCAGAACCTTGGGCATAAAAGAAGGATTTGTATGAAGGGAATCTTTTCCTTATGAAACACCAAAAATAGAAGGACAAGCCATAAGGGTTTGAAGCTCAGATACCTGTATGGCAGAAGAAAGGGCTAACAGAAGAATATTCTTCCAACAGCAATGTTGCAAGGAAGCTGAAGCTGCAGGCTGAAAAGAAGCCTGGGTCAATATTTCTAAAACAAAATTAAGATCCCAGGGAGAAGGAACAGGCTTCGTGGGAGACCTAATATGTAGGTCTACTTTAAGAAATTACTTAGCTTCAAATACAGAAACTAGAGGAGGTGATAAAGGCAGACAAGGAGAAATAGCTGATAAGTGGGCCTTAACAGAAGAATAAGCCAACCCAAAATGAACAATTCACACAGATAAGAGAGAACCAAAGAAACATCAACATAAAAATGGATCCAGGTTGCAAGAAAAACAGCAAACAGAAAACCTCTTCCATTTGGATAAGTAAGATTTCCAAGTAGTTGGTTTCCTGGCCCCTTGCAGAACCCTAAGCATGTCCTCAGAAAAAGGTGTCTATCTGAATCAAAATCCTATCACCCACAGTGTCAGTTGAAGAGTGGACAGGTGGAGATGGATGAGGGTTTCCTTGTCTTGTGTGAGTAGGTCCACCCTGTGAGGTAACTTGTGATGATTTCCATTGGTAAACGCAGAAGACATGGGAACCAATGCTGTCTCGGCCAAAAAAGGGAGTCACCAACAAGATTTTGGGAGCATTCTGTTGTAATTTGAACAGGAATTTTGGAATGAGGGGAAGAAGAGGGAAAGCATAAAGAAACATCCCATTCCAAGAAAAAGAGAGGATATCCACCTTCCAAACAGAGGACCTGGGACTCTGGCACAAAATAGGGCAAGTTGTCTGTTCAGAGGGGGAGCAAAAAGATGCATTTAAGGAGTACCCCACTGGTGGACATTGTCCAGAAACACATCCCTGTGAAGCATCCATTCTTGGGATCTAGTTATGGACCTGTTCAGACAGTCTACCACAGTGTTTTGACCTGAAGGAATGCAAACTGCCTGAACAATCACTTGATACTGGATAGCTAATTCCCACACTAGGAGTGCCAACTGGCAAAGAAGATAAGATCTTGTCCCCCCTGTTTGCTGACATATCACATCACTGTGGCATTGTCTTTAAACATCTTGAGAGGTTCTGGAGAGAAAAGATGACGAAAGGCCTGAATAGTCAGCAGAAGAGCTCTCATCTCCTTGACTTTAATGTGGTCTTTCTGTTGATGAGGCGACCAGACTCCCTGTACATTTAGGCAGCAGAAAGCTGCTCCCCATGATCCCATCCCATATCTGAAGTGTCTATGAGCAGTTCCTGAGAGGGAAGAAGTGGATGAAAATGGAGCCCTGGACTGAGAGTCAACTGCTGAAGCCATCTAAGTTCCTGCTTGAAACATGGAAAAAGAGGAACTGAAAATTTGAGGGGATGAAAATGCTGAAGCCAAACTGACTTTAGAAACCACTGAAGTTTTCTCATGTGGAGTTTGGCAAAAGGAAGCATAGGAATTGTGGAAGCCATGAACCCCACAGCTCTCAGAAATTCCCTTGCTGTTATTGAGGTCAGAGGAAGAAGCGAATGAAAAAAGGAAATGAGAGAAAGGGTCTTGGGAGGTGGCAGGAATACTAGTATAGGAGCAGTCTGGATCCTGCACCCCAGAAAGACATGATCCTAAGAAGGAGTCAGAAAGGACTTTTTGAAATTTATAGTGAACCCCAGACTCTGTAAATGGGAAACTGCACAATGAAGATTTTGCAACAAAGTCTGTGGACAGGATGCCTGAAGCAGAAGGTCATTCAGGTAGGGAAATACTTGGATCCCCTTAGTCTGCAAAAAGCAATCACAGGAGTGAGGCATCTGGTGAATACTGCTGGGGGCAGTAGAAACACCAAAGGGCAAATCAGAGAACTGAAAATACCAGGAACCAACAGAGAAATATAAAAACTTCTTGAAGGGGATGAATTTGAATATGAAGATAAGCATCCTTGAGGTCCAGAGAGCCTAGATAAGCCTGAGGAAGCAGGAGATGGAATAAAGTCTGAAGGGAGAACATTCAAAAAGAGGGGTCTTCAGAAAAATGTTTAGATGAGAGAAGCCCAGAAAAGGTCTCCAAGTGCCCTCTTTCCTGGACACCAAAAACATTCTGGAATAAAACCCCTTCCCCTTTCAGAGACTGGAACTTCCTGAATGGCTTCCTGAAGCACCCCTGGAAAGAAAGGCAACTGTTACTGAAGGGGCTGGAGAATGCCCATAAAACAATGAAGAGATTTCCAGACCATGAAACACCCTATGCAGATAATGGACAGAACTCAGGAATCCTTAGTAATTTCTAGCCAAACAGGAAGAGAAAGAAAAAGATGAAGAGAAAGAGAAATGCGGCCGAGAAGAAGAGAATAGTCAGACAGCACCTGGTTTGTCAGGAAAAGGAGACTTCCGTGGTACAGATGTTTGGGTAGCTTTAGCAGGAGGAAGCCACTTCCCACCCTTATTACCCTTGGGGGGAGGGACAGACTGCATAAGAACAAAGGCTGGCTTATTGGGGTTATTTCTCTGAAATTTAAGCACAGGAAAAACAAAAACATGTATAAGTTCCTGCAAGGCCTTGCCCTTATCCGGAAGAGACTTAAACAAATCAGCAGCTTCACCAAACAAGTGTTCAGAGGACCATCCATCAACTTAGCCTTAATATCATTAGGCAAAGGTTGAAGACAAAGCCAGGAATATCTCCTCATCACAGAACCAAAGGCAGGAGCCCTAGAAGAAGCATCTGCTGCATCATAACTACACTTAATGGAATGGCGAGCCACCTGAGACAAAGAATCTAACAGAGAAAGAGCAGAAGGCTTCCCTTCAGATTCTGAGAGATCAGAAATTACCTGACAAGCCTGTGAAAGAAGATCCAAAATGTACCTGGATATGTGGTCTGATAACTGACAGCCCTGAAAGCTAAGGTAGCAGAGGTATAAGCCTTCTTACCTACCCTTTACATAGCTCTGTTATTTCTATCAGAAGGAAGTAACTTAGTAGAACGCAGCAAATGGGATGGCTTGTCAGAAGCCACAAACACCATAAAAGGGTCAGCAAAAAGGCACCTACACAGAGATTTACAGTCCTCAGGCACCCAATAAAACCTATCTGGTTTCTTGGGGGCAGGGGGCTGGGAATCAGGAGCCTTAGATGCAGTAGAAAAGGCATCCAACAAAGCAGCCAAAACAAGAGGAAGAGCAGAAGATCTAGAAGAGTCCATTTGCTGTAGCTTGTAATACCTCTTCTGTACCTCAGAAACCTGGGCACAATCCCATTTAAAAAACTCCATCATTATGGAGAATGTGTCCTCAAAACAAATTTCCTTGAAAGGAGTATCAGGACCACTATATTTCTCTTCCTCAGACCCATAGTCTAAAGAAGAGGGAATCTGAGATGAATAAGCAAGGGATTCCTCATCTGAATCCACCTTCTCAAAGGAATCCTGTTTCCTGGGTCTTTCAAGGGGAGTGAAGGTCCAAGGGGTGCTGGAACAGAGACCCCATGAGGAGGGTTCGTAGCCATCAAAGCATTAAACAATCCCTGAGTAAAATTCTACCATGTACTCTGTTGGTCCTTAGGAGCTGGAGAAATATGCCTAGTCTTTTGCTTTTTCTTCAAAGCTGGCTGTCCACCTTATAAACTTAGAAGGCCCTGTCCCTGGACGGCATTCAATAATAATAGTCAGACCTTTCTTCCTGACCAAAATCAGAGGAACACCTGTAGGCCCCTTGGAAATAATCAACCATATTTCCCCCTGAATGTCTGAAGCAGATGTCTGCAAAGCCTCCAATGATGTGCATAAGGTTGGATCCACGCGAGCCTCTAAAATGGTCTTGGCAGAAGAATCCAACGTGGAGCCTGGTGAACCTACAGGCTTTCACTTACCTTGGGAGAGACAACCAGTGGAGGCTATACAACAGAAGAATCAGACCTAGGCTTCTTGGCCTTCTTCATGGACATCTTTCCCTCAGAGTGGGAAGTTCTTTCCAACGTGTCTTTAGCTAAAAGCTTAAGATATTGATTGTCTAAATGCAAGGTCATGGAAGAAAGCAGAATACAGAGAGTCTTAGGAACAAAGGCCTGACAAATTGAACAGGATGTATGGTCATGGGAAGTACCAAGACAAAATATGCATTGCTCATGATGGTCTTTATGGGAAATCTGTCTCCCACACTGGCATTTACCCTTCTTGGATGACATGAAACCCCACAAGCAACAATACAAGAAGAAAAAGATAAGATCAAAAAATCCCAACGGGGCACTTATCTGAAACAGCTTGGTGAATCAGCAATGGACCAGGCATTCAGAATGACAACAAAGAAGTTCTGAGGATGGTATGTCTGGACGCTACCTTTATGCCCTACACTACGCAAGGAGCATATGTGTGATGTACGGCATACCTTAAACAACTTAAAACCTTTGGTATACTGGCCAGACGTTGGGCTGCCTTTGGTGGGGAGCCCTATTGTAATGAATACTGCAACAGTGAAATGGAAGGACATCTAATATACATCATTTTGAATATGTAATAGTAAAACTGTAGCAACATTGCATAATAATAAAAAGTTTGTGAAACATTTCCCACTAAAGTGCAAAATATGGACGCATGTTAAATAATGAAATAATACTTTTTATTCAGTTTACAAACTCATGAGAATCAGCGTGTGGATACTGCTATACTCCACTTAAGCAGAATGTTTTGTGAAAATCAGTTAAAATTTAGTATCACTGAATAGGTGCAAATGATCACTTAAACATGACCTTTACCAAATTCAAAGTGAAAGAAAACTTTATCGCCATTTAGAACTGCACAGCAGTGTAGCTGAACAAAATTACAATGCTTTGTTGTTAATGCAGGAAATAGTTGCACATATAGACAGAGAAAAATTAATAAAATATCACAGTAGAAATTTAATAAGTAGCAATTAGTAAGTAAAGTAGGACAGCAGTGACCAACATCCATCCCAGAACAGGAGACAAGGAACAATATGAAGGTAATATTGTCAAAGTAAAATTTAAATAATAGCAGCATATCTATGATTAGACTGAATTATTGCACAGTTTGTATATTGCACTTTACAGTCCTGCGGTGTGGTAGGTGAGCTACCTTAGTATTGCACTTGGTTATTGCACAGCCATAAAATAAGCCACTTAATAGGCTAGTTATGTAACAGAAGTGGTTGAGTGTTTCAAGAGTCATGGTTCATTTTTTTTCAAAGAGTTCAACAATCTAATGGATAGCAGAAAGAAACTGTTGTATAGTCTGGTGGTCTTACAATGCAGGCTTTTGTATCTCCTGTCTGAGGAGAGGCAAATGTACAGACCATTGGCAGGATGTATTGGATCACCGGAAATCTTTTTGGCCCTGTCGATGCACTTGCATTTGTGTAGATCTTACAAAGGTGTAAGGGAGGTGCCAATGATTCTTTCTGCTGACCTTACAACTCCCTTGAGAGCCTTCCAATCCTGATTGTTAGAGCTCCCATACCAGACTGTAATGCTGTTGGTCAGGACACTTTCAATGGTGCCCCTAAAAAAGGTCTGAAGTATGGAGCTTAGTAATTTTGCCTTCCTAAGTTTCCCTAGAAGGTGCAAGCATTGCTGAGCTTTTTTGACTGTGCTGGATAGATGGACTGACCAGGATAAGTTCTTTGTGATATGAACACCCAAGAACTTTGTATTCATGACCCTTTCCACTGTCATCCCTTTCATCACTAGAGGTTTGTGTGGAATTTGAGCTCTTCTGAAATCAGCAATCATTTCCTTTGTCTTTGCTGACATTTAGTGCTAGATTGCTGTTGTCACACCAGACCAGTAGTTGATCAGTCTCCTTCCTGTAGGCCTCCTCCTCTCTGTCTTTGACCAGGCCTATAACAGTGGCGTCATCCGCAAATTTGATTATCCTATTCATCACATGTCTGGCCATGCAGTCATGTGTCAGCAGAGTGAAAAGGAGAGGGCTTAAGACACACCCCTGCAGTACTCCTGTGTTCAGGATGATACTTCCGGAGCTATTGTCTCCCACACAAACCTTTTGAGGCCTTTAGGTAAGGAAGTTCAGAATCCAATTGCATAAATGAGAGTCTATGCCCAGCTGAAGCAGCATCAATATTAAATTCTGAATGATGACATTGTTGAAGGCAGAATTGAAATCGATGAATAGCAGTCTTGCATAGCAGTTTTTGCCTTCTAAATGGATCAGTGTTTCATGGAGAGCAAGTGAGATGGCATCCCCTGTACTGTGGTTTGTCCTGCATGCAAATTGCAGTGTGTCCAGCATCACAGGTAAGATTGAGGCTATTTGATCTTTGACCAGACTCTCCAGGCACTTCATTACCATCGAGGTTAAAGCAACTGGTCAGTTGTCATTCAGAGTTGTTGGCTTTGGTATCTTGGGTAGAGGAATGATAATCATCTCCTTGAAGCATCTCCTTGTTAGCACCGGCTAGATGGAGGGAGGTGTTGAAGATGTCATTGAGTACTGGAGCCAGTTCCATCACACATTCCCTTAGTACCCTGCCCATGATGTTGTCAGGGCCAGCTGCTTTCCTCGGGTTGACACGTTTTAGGGTTCTGGTGACATTGATTGTATTGAAGCTCAGCACCACTGCATCCTTGTCTTCAGGGATTCTGCATGCTGTTGTTTTGTTGTCAGCATCAATCCTACTGAAGAATTTGTTCAGTTGGTTCAGAAACTCGATGTTATCATCACATAAAGCTGATATAGGCTTGTAGTCAATGGTGGTTTGAGTTACTTTCCATAGTTGCCTGGTCTCCTTCTTGTCCGTGAAGTGGCTTTGGATTTTTCTGTTATAGGATCTTTTCACCTCTTTGATACCTTTGTTCAGTTTAGCTCTGGCCACACTTAAAGCTTCCATATCTTGGGATTTGAAGGCTGTGTTTCTTACTTTCAAGGGCTCGTACACCTCACTAGTTAGCCAAGGGTTTTGATTTGCCCATATGGTGATGAGTTTGGTGTTTGTTACATCCTCCACACACTTAGAAATGTAAGCTACTAACAATAATATAAATATCTGTTCTGAAATTAAAAAAAAAAATTTAATTTGGGAAGGAATGTCTGAAGAACAGTGACAGTGGACCATGCAGCACAGCCCACAGATATCACTGCAGGCATTAGTTATACTTTATTTGTTTTTTTACAAGAAAGGAAATATTAACCTGAATGGCAAGGTCTATAGTTTTCGACTAGATGCCAGCCCTTTACCTGTGCAGCCATATCCTGTGCACAAGCCTGACATGTGGGGTCCCTTACTACTGCTGCTGGCTGGTGATCATTAGTCATAGTTGGACTGAAACTGGGAGCTGCAGTGACAGCAGGGGTCACTTCACCACCAGACTGATGCATGATCATGTTATGCAGAATGCAACATGCTGTTAACATTCAGCATGCTGTAGTTGGGTCATACTGATGGGCACCACCAGACTCATCAAGGCATCCAAAGCTACCATTTAACATTCCAAATACTCAATGACAATTCGTGCCTGAGACAGGGCTATATTGATATTTTCTTCTGCAGCTCCACTTTGGTTTCTTGCTGTTGTCATGCACTATGGCTCCAGTGGATATCCAGCATCACCTACAGGAAAATGGAAGGAAGAAATAACCAGAGAGAAAAGGGTAGGAGGTAGACAAAACAAAGAAAAATAGTTTTGAATTAAATAATACATTTTAAAATGAAGAAAAAAAAAGGAAAATGTTTCTACTTAGACAAAAGATGACCACTGAGCATCCTACTATGCAGGAAGAGGCAGCAGAGAGAGTTAGTGTGCCAAATATGGGAATCATGTGCACTGCCAGCATGCTGGCCAGACGCGTTGGTGATGCACCCTCATGCATCACACACTATGTGGGAGTTGACAGAATGGAAGCCCTTCCTATTGCAGAATCACTCCCCTGTAGATCAGATGGTGCCCTAGTTGCAACATGGGTGGACTCTGTCACAGCAAGCAACTCAGGGAAACATTCCACCCCACAAAAGGCACTCATATTCTGGGCTCAATCCTGATGTGACACTGGGAAAAAGATGTACTGATCCACATGTGTAAGAGTACATCCAGGAAATGCTGAAGTATTCTCAAGGCAAAAGCCGTTGTGATACCCAGTGGTCCCTGTGACAAATATCATGAGGGCTATATATACCTCAGTATCCACAGGTCTGCAGTGGGAGTGATGGATGTGTTTAAGGTGGAAGTGGGATTACATCAAGGATCAGCTCTGAGCCCTTTCTTATTTGCAATGGTGATGGACAGGTTGACAGACGAGATCAGACAGGAGTCCCCATGGACTATGATGTTTGCAGATGACATTGTGATCTGTAGTGAGAGTAGGGAACAGGTGGAGGAGACCCTGGAGAGATGGAGATATGCTCTAGAGAGAAGAGGAATGCTTCATCAGCAGGACTAAGACAGAATATATGTGTGTGAATGAGAGGGAGGATAGAAGAATGGTGAGGATGCAAGGAGTAGAGGTGGCGAAGGTGGATGAGTTTAAATACTTGGGATCAATAGTTCAGAGTAATAGTGAGTGTGGAAAAGAGGTGAAGAAGAGAGTACAGGCTGGATAGAGTGGGTGGAGAAGAGTGTCAGGAGTGATTTGTAACAGACGAGTACCAGTAAGAGTGAAAGGGAAGGTCTACAAGAGGGTGGTGAGACCAGCTATGTTGTATGGGTTGGAGACAGTGGCATTGACAAAAAGGCAGGAGTTAGAGCTGGATGTGGCACAGTTAAAGATGTTAAGATTTGCACTGGGTGTGACGAGGGTGGACAGGATCAGGAATGAGTATATTAGAGGGTCAGCCCAGGTTGGAAGGTTTGGAGACAAAGCCAGAGAGGCAAGATTACGTTGGTTTGGATATGTGCTGAGGAGGGATGCTGAGTATATTCAGAAAAAGATGCTAAGGATGAAGCTACCAGGTAACAGGAAAAGAGGAAGGCCTAAGATAAGGTTTATGGATGTGGTGAGAGAGGACATGAGGGTGGTTGGTTTGACAGAGCAAGATGTAGAGGACAGGAAGAAATGGAAACAGATGATCCGCTGTGGCGACCCCTAACAGAAAAAGCTGAAAGAAGATGATGATGATGATCCACAGGAATTGGAAGGTCACTCATCTCCCCAGTACCCCTGCAGGGGTCATAAATGCATACTAAGACCCTTAAATTATCAATGTCCACTATTAATCTATCAACGATTTCCTGATTCTGAAAATTATAGTGAGTCATTTTCTGCCTATATCTCCACCTTCATAGCCAGTGAGCACCATTAAGCTCGAGCAGTTTTGGCTTGGCCAAGACAAGAAGCTCATACTGGGAAACAGCTAGACCAGCAGCAAAGACAGTATCACTGTGTATTGCAAAATGGATAGAAAAGGCATGGTTCTACCTTTTATAACAAATCTGTGGGCAGCGTGAAAACCCTTCAGTTTATTACTATGAATTGCAAACTAGCAGGAGATGGACTTATTAGTATACACGGGTTTACCTCATTTCTAAGTGACATCTCATTATTTGTACATTTGCATAAGTACATTTGTCGCCATCACACATTGTCTTAAATGATTTCTATGAATCATGCCTTTGTTGGGCTTGTTTGAGAATTGAGCCAATTACCTTTACACAATCGTGTAATGACTATGAATAGCCCCCTAAATGTATGTCTTACTGATATTGTTAGCCAAGGTTATCATAAACATCACTGTTATTGCTATAGCAGTTATTCATGTTGATGCCATTGAGTATTGATACACAGTGCCTTTACTACTGTGTCTTGATACATTTATGAATTCTGCTTTCATATAGTGCTCTGTATTAATCTTGCTGTTTTTCTGGCATATCATGTAATGGTATGTAAAAAATACTGAGAACAGACAGCATGAAGCCATGCCATTTAAAATATGTGTGCCCTCACTTCAGTAAAAGCTATGCAATTAAGGTTTGTTTTCTTAAAGTAGCCTCTGAAATGTTCCAAAAACAAACATGCAAACTGAGAATGAAATGCAGGGAGTTATCTGTTAGGACCTTTGTCTGATATCTCCACTGAGTATCTTATGCTTTCAGCAAAGACCAAAATATGCCATCACAGGTAATATCTCAGAACTGAAAACTATGCATCATTCTGCTTCTCATACATTAAGGTGTCAAGAGGTCAAAAAGGAGTGACAATCTCACAGGATATAGAAGAAAGTATGTGTTGTTAGTCAAACAAATCATGTGCTGTCAAAACATAACAGCTAGGGCAAAGGTTGGACTCCATCAACTGCAGATACAGAAGAAAGAAATTCCACACCCTCTCTGCCCTAAAAAGATATATACTGCAGAGAAATTAATTCATTTAAGACAGACTTTTAGATGTTCTTCTTGCTCTAGTTCTGCTTGGACTGCTGCTGCGGCTGGCTTCCAGCCAACAAGCAGAACAGCTTTGAAAGAGCTTTGCAGGACTACTGTAGCTTTATATACTCTGGAAATAGAACCAAAGACTGTGATATCCCATCTTGCTAATTTTGGGATTGGCAAATCCAAAAGGCAGATCCATTCTCAGTGAGAGAAAATGGAGTGTACCAGACAGGGGCACTGAACCAAAACTTCCTGCAACTGAAATGGACTTTAGCCTCTAAGGGGAGTCAGCATCGAACTGCAAGGAATCATCATTTTGTATCTCCCAAAGAGAGAGTGGATAAAGAATGCAGGACTATTTCTCGGTGCTCATCGGGAGACAAAAAAACACGTAAACATGGAAAGCCTGCTGATAAAAGACTCTTTAACTCTTGTTGTAACGAAAATCTTGGTATGTTGCAAGCCTTAACCATACTGCCAAGAAATAAATAATTTGATGTCTTTATTGACTTCCATGCTCTACAGCAAGCTCATTTTTGATTGATGCCTAATTAAAATTAAGTGAATAATTTATTTCTTATGAGCTAATAAATGTTATTTATACAAAATTAAACATGTTTATCTGTTTTTTTTTTTATTTTTAGCTTAAATATAGGTTTGGAAAGGGGACAAATAAGTGTTGAGCCAGCTTATCCCCACTCACAGACAAATGCAGTTAATAATATAAAGTACATTACCCCCTAATTACTATGATAGACCACATGCATAGCATGTATGTATACAGCAGAGAGCAAAGTCCTTTGCAGTCATTGCCATGAAACATGTACATGACACTCAACATAAGTAATGCATCACACATAAAATGTAATGAGTTAGGAGCACCACACAGCCCTATCATTCAAAGGAAATAACCTGTAATGATACTAGAACGTAGAGGGAAAATGGCATCAAACTTTGAGATTAATGCAACTGTAAGATGAAGTATGATACCATTGAGCTGTGTGTAACACACAGGGTAAAACATGACACCATGGAAGTGTGTGTAACACACAGGGTGAAACATGATACAACAGAGCTATGTGTAACACTCAGGGAGAAACATGACACCATGGAGCTGTGTGTAACACTCAGGGAGAAACATGACACCATGGAAGTGTATGTACTACGCAGGATAAAGTGTGAAAACATGGAGGGATATGTAACATGTAGGATAAAATATGACATCATGGAGGTGTATGTAACATGTAGGATGAAACATGACACTATGGAGGTGTATGTAACATGCAGGGATGAAGTATGATACCATGTCACAGAATGCACATGTGCAAAAATGCCATGACACTTTATATATATATATCAAAGTATATAACAAGAAAATGAATAAATGATATGCTATTAAACATAGCCAGTATGTGTATCTGAAAGTAAGAGTATATAACCACTGTAGCCATGGCTGCAAACACAACACAAGCATGGCAGTGGCAGACGAAAGCTATGTTGCTGCACTTGACAAAGGGTGGGAGTGAGCTATAGCCTCCGTTTCCTCCTCCATTCCGTCCTTTAGCTACTTTACAAACTAGGACAATTATAAAACACCCAAGTTAATAAGCTGATTCAACTTCAACATATATTGCTTGACAATGTGTTTAACCAATAAACTTTTAAAATGTCTTAGATTTTTCTCTTACTCTTACGGCGTAAGGCAAAGAGTTTCAGTTGTTGAGTACCCTCTCAGCATACCATTTTTTAAAATTTGTATATCTTTTGCTCTCCTATTATACTTAACTATGCCTTCTTCAGTCTTGTAAAATTCATGAAACAGTCACATTTCATGTCATAGTAGTGTCACTTGATAATGCTTTGAGCTTTACTTTGTTAGAACATAAATGTTCATTAAATTGTCTCCTGCAGCCTCTATTTGTTAATACATAGCATATGTCTAATTGGTAAACAAGTGAATTTAAACCAAACAATGAAAGGTTAATATTGATGACCCAGGATAGTAAACGATGTACACGCTGGTTTAAAAAGTCTATTGAACATGTGGGAAAAGCAATCAAACTCAGGTTCTGTAAAACAGAACTGGAAACAGTTGCACATCTTGTTCCTGGGTGTGAAATACTAATGGAAGAGGACCCGTATACTGAAAGGCATAATAATGTGGCAAGACTGTTGCATTGGGGATTGCCCAAAGATTACAATACTGAAGTAGCCAAGAAGTATTTGAAACATAAGTCACAAAGCATTATAGACGCTGATGAAGTTTATGTCACATGAGATCACCCATTTCCAACAGTTCAAAAAATAGATGCAAGAAAAACAGATATAGTAGTCCATGAAAAGAAGACAAAAGTAGCATTAATCACTGAAATTGCTATACTCAGTAATTACAGTGTCTCATGTACAGAGAGTCATAACGTCATAAAATACCAGGATTTACAAGTGGAAATCAGGGCAATGTGGAAGAAGGATACCCAGATAGTTCCAAAAGTGGTAGGAGAAATTAGTCTCATAAAAAAAATATACAGTCTTATTTATATATGTAACTGATACATATAACTCCATATGAATTGCAGAAGGAGTTAGTTCTGGGCACATTGAGAGTGCCGCAAAAAGCACTTTTGGATAACATCAAAGACTGAAATAATAGGTTCATAGGTTCATAGGTTGGTACCAGGCTATCGGCCCTAGGACCTATACAAGCCTAGCCATAACAATTCCCTGGCTATTTCTTCCCACAGTATTTACTTCCCTGGACCTCTGTCTAGCAGGGCAACTGACATGATCCCCGGGGTGAATTTCCTATCTCCCATCCAATCATCAAGGTTCCTATTGAAGAGGGCCAAAGAGGCACTCTGCTTGACATGTATGGGCAGTCTATTCCAAAGTCTGGGGAGTCTCTGAGTCAGGAACCTATCTCTCCAGCATGTTTTGTTCATTGTGATGACAATGTTTAGATCCCTGGAACATGTGTCTCTAGGGGATTGGGATTTCTTTAAGTGTAGCTTGTCCAACAGCTCTGGGTTTGACATGCCCTTGTATGTTAAGTAGAGATTGCCTCTGAGTAGGCGATATGCAACAGAGTATAGGTGGAGTTTTGTTAGGCGGTCAGCATAGGGCATCTGCTTTAGGCCTGTAATTCTTTTAGTGAGGTATTTCTGCGGCCTTTCCAGTTGTTGCAGATGTCTTGAGAGGTACATACCAAACGGGGCATGGTATGCTATAATGGGTCTAATGAGGGATGAGTACAGTGGGACAATGACCTCCTTTTTTCTGGATGAAAAGCCCTTAGTGATGAGGTGTGCCACATAGAAGGATTTCCTGACTGTTGTGGTGATGTGATTATCGAAGGTGAGACCACTGTCCACCTGTGTACCTAAGTCTCTTATCACACTTTCAGTGTTTAGAGTACTGCCACCTATGTGGTAATTCATGGGTACATGTTTTTTCCCAAAGGGGGTAACTATACATTTCTTGACATTGAGCTTGAGCCCATGGCTTTGACACCAAGCATCTGTTTCTGTAAGGCCCTTTTGTAAAATACCTACATAATTTGGAAATTCAATAATGGCTCCCAGTTTGCAGTCATCTGTGAACTTTATTAGCCAGAGTCCCTTAGTGTTGGCCTGTACTTCAGAGAAGTAGATGCCAAACTTGAGTGGTCCCAGGACTGAACCCTGAGGTACTCCACTTGTCACTTGTCTGGAGATGGATTTGGAGTTGGCTACTTTTACAGTCTGGGTTCTGTCAGGAAGCCAGTTGGCAACCCATTGAGTGACGTAGGCATTAATGCCCAGCTTTGTAAGCTTATCTATGATTCTAGAGTGGGGGAGGGTGTTGAAGGCCTTGGTGAGGTCCATATAGACTATGTGGACCACCTTACCCTTGTCTACAGATCTGGAGACTGATTTGAAGAAGTCAATCATGTTCAGGAGACAAGATTGGCCCTTCACAAACCCAAACTGTGTGGGGTCTAGTGTTTGAAGGTTGCCAATGTCTTTGTTTATAATTTCCATGATAATACGTTCCATGGCCTTGCAGATCAGGCACGTCAGACTGATGGGGGGGGGGCAGTAGTTCCCGGGATCTAAGGTGGATCCCCCTTTGTGGAGTTGGATAATTGTAGCTGTGCACCACTCAGTGGGCACAAAGCCTGAGGTGAGGCTATGATTAAACATGACGCTTGGGTAAGGTGCCAGTTCATTTTGTAGTTCATGTAGTACACAGCCTGGGATGTCATCTGGTCCCATGGATGCTGTATTCTTAGCTTTGGAGAGTGCGTTATTTACCTGTGTGGCCGTTATTACCAGAATTTGGCAATCTTTCAGTATTGAGATGGGCCCTTTAGTGGGTGAAAGGGGGGTGAAGTTTTCACTGAATCGATCTGCCAGGATATTGGCAATATCTTTAGGATCAGTATATTTAATGCCATTCTATTGTAGCTCAGAGCAGATCTGAGCATTGCCATTTAGATTCTTGACATAGCTATAGAATGCCTTGTGGATGTCTTTGGAATCTTTGGCAATTTTATTTTCGTAACTAGCTTTGGAGGATTTTATGAGGGATTTCAGCTTCTTACTGAGGCTGGTAAGGGAGTTTTTTGCATCCTGGGATTTTCCTCTTTTTTGCAACAGTTTCTTCCTTTTGTTGTAAAGTTTGTTTATGGCAAGGGTCCACCAGATTGGCTTCCTTTTTTTGGAGGACAGCATCTTGGTACTATTGGAGATGGCACGGTTCATGCACTACTAATACTAATATAATAATATTAACACTACTAATACTATAATACTAATACTATAATATAATATTAATATAATAATATTAATATAATAATATTAACACTACTAATACTAATATAATAATACTAATCTCATGAACTTTAATCATAGTTTAACTTAGGAATGGGGTACAGTCCCATCATGGTAATAGAAACCCAAAGGATATGGAGGGATTAAATCATGAGTAAACACCTTAACCATTACTAATAGAGTGATGATGAGATCAGCAAGAAGAGAGTAGTATTGCTGGAACAGAATTCATCCTCAAGTTTTGGTGAGTGCTTTCTAATGGTAGACACTGTTTTCAGAAAATCTCACGAAGACAACACTGATATATAGACTGTGTTCTATATAGCATATATCATGGAGAGAGGTGGGTTAAAAAATAAAAAATACAGTTGGGTGCATAGGTACCAGGATTAAAAAAATGCCCAATTCTGGTGTGCATACTGGTGTCAGGACTGAAAAAAATGGCAGCATAGAATCATCATAACACGTAAACATTCCTACAATTGGGTTAGGCCAGGCTCAGGGGGAGGATGGCCTCCCTATCATAGAAGGAAGTAGTGGTCCACAAAAGTCACAAAAACTGACAGGCCAAAAAAGTGCCATACAGATGACAGAGTGGACTGTTGAGGATAAGGAAGAAATTATGTATTGTTATTGTTAAACAAGAAGCCCATAATTTCCGGACAGATGATATTCAGAAGGATTAAGAGAGAAATTAGGGGAAGAAAAATACTTGCACAAGAAAAACTGTTAAAAGCTTCAAATGCAAATTTGCATTCATTAGTACAACAGATCCATTAAAAACATTACATAGACAAAGAAACTTTGGGCCACATTGAAAAAGTAGCAACAGACGAAGTGCAAAAATATAAACAACAAAATCCAGAATTTGTCAAAGGTATAAAAAGGAACATTTACACTAGAAAGAAAGAGAGATCTGATAATGTTGCAAAGAAGAAAGCCCAACTAATCAATACAAAAAGCAGCTCCAAAGATATTTGAAGAGAAAGGCAGGTAAAGGTACACAGATATGGACAATTTCACAATCCAAAAAAGAAGAACACAAAAGGGAAATGTAGAATAGAGAACTAGTAAGGTAGAAGGTAAACAAATAGAAACTGAAGCTATTGAATACCTGCAAAGTGAAGGATTTAGTGTAGAAAGTCTAACACAGGTAATGTCACAGTAGGAGAAACAGGTGGAGCGGGAGACATCTGAAGAAGAAACATGGACTTGAGAAAGAAAAAGAGATTTGATATGGTGCAATAGTTATGCAGAGGAGAAAGCAAAACAAATCGATACAAAAAAGCAGCACCAAATATATTTGAAGAGAAATACAGGCAAAGACACATAAATATGGAACATTTCACAATACTAAACATAAGAAAATAAAAGGGGAAGTGAAAAGAGCAGGGGCGGCTCGTGCCACCGGTCTGCCGGTCTGCAGCCCTCCCACCTAGACAAAAAACAAAAAAAAAAAATCCGTGAACCACAAAATCCATTCAGACTCAGACTGCCTTTATCGGCAGTCCGAATGCGAGACATAGGATACCCAGAGCAACCTGTAGGATACCCAGAAATCTGTGCGGTCATGCGGTTGAATAAAGGGGCTCCGGACTGCTTCCCTTGCAGTCAGGGCCAATGAGGAGTGAGCTGAGAGCCATCTCTCAGCTCTCGCACCAATGAGGAGTGAGCTGAGAGGCTGAGCTATCTCTCAGCTCTCGCAGGGATTTGTCTGCGCGGGAGTCGTGTAAATCAATTAGTTCGGCTGGATTATATGGCTTCCTTGCAGGTCGGTCGCGCTGGCTTTGGAAATGTGTTTGCACTTTGCAGGTCGGTCGCTGGCTTTGGAAATGTGTTTGCAGGTCCGACGGTCGGTCGCTGGCTTTTACAGGTAGGTACGTTTTATTAACTCAGACACAGACATAGCACAAATTTCTTTCACTTGATCACATGTAAATGTTTACCCAAACAGCAAGTGGTTTTGTTGATGGAGTAAGTAATCATCATTCTGGCTTGTCAGGGACAGGTGTGTGTGTGTGTGTGTGTGTGTGTGTGTGTGTGTGTGTGTGTGTGTGTGTGTGTGTGTGTGTGTGTGTGTGTGTGTGTGTGTGTGTGTGTGTGTTGCAATATTGCATGTCATTTTGTGTGTGTGTGTGTGTGTGTGTGTTGCAATATTGCATATCATTGCTGTCTAACATCAAAGGAGTACACCCAGCAGAAAGACATTATTTCTGAGTATGAGCACTGACAGGCAGTCTGTTTGTGGAATAAACCGCTCATCAATTTGTTTCATTAGGAGGTATAGCACATGTATCTGTGTGTGTATCTTTGAGTGAAACAAGCCTAAATAAATTACTGTAGTCAGAATTTTCTCCACTTGAACTCATTAACATTTTTATTTATGCCCCATCATTAAGTAGCTATTCTGGTCCCATGGGGAGGCACTCTGTAAAAGCAACTAAAACTACAGTCATCTGGCCACAGTTAGATGATCACTGATCTGGTTGCTGGGGGTGATGTATGGGATGAGGGGGGAGCTATGAACAAAATAATCACCACATTGTAGACAGTTCATGTAATTTCTTCATTCCATAGGAAGTCTACCTTATCAGTAGAGGCATATTCACTAAGACACTGTTTGCAAAAAAAGCAGAAACTATTTTAAGTGTTTCTTGAACAAAATGAAGACGCATCCCATGTTTTGGCTTTCAGTATTGCTGCTTAATTATAATGTCATAGCTTATGTATTGTAGATGTTCTTGGATTCACTTCAACACCAATGTATTTTTTTCAGTGGCAGATTCATAAAATCATAATCATATTTTGCTGTTATATGATCATATCTAAAATGCAGACTGTGAATTTGCAATCAAATATTCAAACTGCAGCTATTCCATTGTTTTTGCACTTAAAATAATGACCCAGTTACACTTTTATAACTGAATATCTAGATTTTTTGTCCAGGCATTTATTTTCTAGAAAATTTCAAACTGTTTCAGAGAATGGACTTTTTAGTGAGAGGCTAGTTACATAATATTCTGCTTCTGTAAAGTGTACATATACAACTTCTTATCAGGATAGGGGAAACAATGCCGTTCAAAAACATATTTGTACTGTTGGCATTACCTCATAATTAAAAAGACAAATATGCATTACTTCAGAAAATTATCTATGGCTATTACTGGAACTAGAAAAATCATGTGGTTAGTTTTAGATTTACAATGTCCATGTGAGGCTTCCCAGAGGTGCGAGTTACTGAATCCAGAATGAGGAATCAAGGCATAGAACCTGCTGCATTTGGTGTTCTGGGAAGAGGCAAGTAGGTCACGCCAAGTTGTGAATCAACTATGAAAAATTTGACCATCATTGACTTGAGGTGACCACTCACTAGGAGTGAGGAGAGTCCTGCTGAGCAAGTTTGCCAAGCAACTGGAAACTTCAGGGATGTGTGTTGCCAAAAGAAAGATTCTGTAGTTATGTATATGTTGCCGAACCATTGTAAATGTTACTGTATTAAGTACACCTTCCTCACAGTGCTGCTAACCGAATTTAACGTAATAACGCGTGAACAGTTTTAAAGATATATGAATGTGCTGTTTAAGTGAAAGGGTCATAACTGATCATAATTTTTGTTTTATCTTCTGGGATATGCGCACATCATTGAAATAGAAAACCTATTTTTCCATGCTCACCAGTTAAATGATAGTTGTTTATTTATCTATCTATCTATCTATCTATCTATCTATCTATCTATCTATCTATCTATCTATCTATCTATCCATATATGATTGGTTTATACTATTACTAGGTAAAAATGGAATCCCGATTTATATTTATTTCTTGATGACGTGACTTGAAGGTGGTGGACGCTCAAGTAAGAGTCAGTAATTGCTGTCAGTTTAATTAGGTGGTATATCCGCGATGCTGAGGAGGCCTGTTCCCATTTTAGCCCAGTGCTTCTCTTTAACTTACACTTGTCCTTGTGCTCAACTGGCAGTCTTAAAGTGCAACTTTCTGTTATTAGAAAAGGACGAGCAAGTAAAATAAAATAGTGGTTAAAGCTAGCTGAAGTTGTTCTGTGTTGGTCAGCCTTCAGAATACACTGAACAAATTGAGATAGGCATGTACCACTTAGGCTGTGGTGTGCAAATTCATTTTTAAGAGGTAACGTTTAGCTCAAATGGTCTACTCTCAATAGATGGAAGAAAACACAAACTGAAAGGGTACGAGTGACTAAATAGATGGTTACCATTTCTGTAGTTACATTATTAGTTATTCAGTTAAGGACTTAATATAATATCGTGCTATACTGTCATACTTGGGATGTGTACAATAGGAAAATGGCATTTGTGTTGCAACAATGTGAAAGTCTGTGTAGAGTACAAAAAATCCTGACAACTCATTTGAAATCTCAAAGATGTGTGATGTAGAGTTGTTATCCTTGATTTTCCTTGGTTGTATTGGCAAAAGGTTAAAGGCTATTGTCTACCTATATTATGTACCAACCTTCTTGTGTTAGAGCAACTTGAGGCATGCATCCCCACCCCCATCTCTCTCTCTTATTTACTGTCTCAGTTTATACAAGAGCAATTTTTAGTACTGTTTATATGTTCCCCCAATATATTTGGCCTTGTCCAAATTTATTGCATTAACAGGTTGAGAGGTACATGCAAATAAATTGCTTTATAGAATTGGGCATAGCCAAACCTCTCAACTGTCCCTGATTTTGGCTCAAAATGTTGCTCTTCCCCTAATAATCTCTCCACAAAATAGCAATTTTGGAAGAAAACATGGAGGATTTACAATTAAGAAATAACTGTAATAATTAGTTATAGATTACTTTTATTTCAGAAATGCACGTAAATTCTTTTATTTTGTCAGCTGCTCAAGTTAGCAGTACTAATATTAAAGTGTCCCTTCTTTGACAGGTTCCTAGCTGTATTGTGTGGCTATTTTATATTTTTACATCAATTTTTGGTCCATTTTTCATAAAATTGTGGTTTGTTTTTTTTTTGGCAAATTAGTGACAAATCATTAAAGAATGAAGTTAGAAAATGAGTTTCAGATTTCATACCCTTCAGAAAATTCATACTAATGCAAGACCTGTTCTATTATCTTTCTAAGTTTATAAGAGCAATATTTTAAAAATTGTCCTTATTTTTGGGCCTTTGTCCCACTTTGTGTGGCTTTGTCCAGATTTCTTGCTCTGAGGTTGAGAGATATGTCAAATGTGTCAGGGCCATCACAGTCAGCCAGAGACATTTCAAATTGTGACATACTTGTTGCACCCCACTCGCCCATGTAGTGACTCTGGATGTGTCGAAGCAAGGCAAGGAGTAGTTATGCAGTGTAAATGTGCAGAGTCCCCCCCCCCATCCATGGTAGACACAAGTACTACAGTGACTTTTCATCTGTCCTTGATTTTTGCAGAATGGTCTGGTTTCTGTCATTTTTTGTACTGTTGATTTATGCTTATTACTCAAAGTGTCTGTTGTTTTGTGTTTAAGTAGCAATACTTTAATGACCATCAGGCAAGCTTGGCTGAGATTGTAAGATGCAAGTAAGCTTTAATAAGCATACTGTTAAAAAATTGTCAACATTGAAAGCCTTTCTTTTGTTACCATGTAGAGAATACTTAACTAGATAATGTATAAGCCTTGGTTATTGAAATGCATATGACAGTATTTGTAATAAGGGACAGGATTACATTATTTTAAGAAGCTCATTACACTTGGAGACTTCCAGTCATCTCTGCAGACATTACCTGTAGACTAAACAGAATGCAAATCATGTGGTCCATAACCTGTACAGTAATCCTTTAAGCAATGTATCTTGAGCTTATTTCTTGTTTGCTTTTCATTTTTTTTACTTTGATCATGTTTTCCCCACGAAACAAGTAGATAGTTGTTAGGCAGCAGGCTTTTTTTATGGATAAGGAACATTTTTACAAGTGGGGGCATCAGAGATTTCTACGTTCAGCATGTTACTTGGTACTTTAATAAAGATTAATATAAATTAGAACTGCAGTGCAAGAAGTGGTTTGAGTGCTGCTTGTTTTTCTTATACTTGATTTTGACTGGCATTCCATTAATGCATTTAAAAAAGTAATTTATTTTTTCATGCCTCACAACCTTTTTGTTTCCATCTAGATATTAAGTAAGCTGTCATACAGCCAATGCATTGAAATATTTTTATTCTTCTACACTTCATTTTGTCTTGATTGGACTCTCAAAATGATGGTTTGGCACCCACGGCAGTGTATTTAGTTAGTTTTTGTGGTTTTGAGCATAGCCCCTCCTCTTTCTAGTTGGCCACACCCCTTCCCATTGACCCCACCCATTCAGCTGTCTCCTGCAGCCCCCCTTTGATTTGAAGTCACCAGCCGCCACTGGAAAAGAGGTTTAGTAATTGAGAAGTTAAAGAAATAGAAACCAAAGTTATGGATTATTTACCTGTAAAGTAAAGGATTTAGTGTAGAAAATCAAGCTCAGGTAATATCACAGCATGATGGAGCAATGAGTCCCCAAACTAAGGTGAAACAGGTAGAACAGGAAGAATCTGATGACATGTCACATGATGATGCTCCAGAGCCTTCAGTAGGAAACCAGCACAGACGTTCAGTAGGAGTTGTAGAGCAAGGGAAGGAGCAAGAAACAGTGGCAGGCAATGTTGTGGAGTGGTGGGCCAATGAATCCCCATATGAAAGAGCAGCAGATGACGCTGGACACAGCTGAAGAGGATATGTCACAGGAATGCATTATGAAACTTTTTCTAGAATGCCCACAGGTAATGCAGAGCAAAGAATGTGTTCTTAGTTGAGAAGAAAATGATCTAAGGGAATAGTTGCTTAATTTAATGGAGATGGATAGACATTAAGACTAATGAAAGAAAAAGATTGCAGAAAGCAAATAAGACCCAAAATCTTAGAAATCTTATAAAACAAATGAAGGTAGTAACCAAGACAATTAACAGAAAGTCATGTGATATAACAGATGAAGTCTTACCACAAAAAACATAGAGCAATAAGGGGAAGAAATAAAAGGCTATCATGGAAGCACGGAATAGAGAAAACTAAAAAGCAGTCAATACAAGAAGTGTTATTGTTAGAAGAATATAACAGAGGAAACAAATCAACAAAAATACTCAGAAAAACAAAAGTGGTAAAAGCAATGCACATCATCACAGCAGACCATGGTTTGTCATACATTATAGAAAATAATAAGCTAAAGATGTCAGCACAAGCAGGAAAACATAGAAGATAAACTGGTAAATATAAAGGAAAACTACAAAATAAGCAATTCATATAGAGAACTGGGAAACAAAGCAAAAGGAATAGCAACATCACCAAAAAAGAAGAAATGGACACATTTTGGAGAAATATTTATGAAGACCCTGTGGATCATAACAAAGATGCTGACTGGATAGAAAAATTAAAGAAACAGTAAGGAGTTTAAATGTATAGTATATGAAATGGGATAAAGTAACAGCCAGAGAAATTGAAAGAAAATTAAGAAGTTGCCTTTATTACCTTTTTTGATATTTCTCATTCATTGTTTATTTGTTTAATCATCTAATTCTTTCATATATTATTTATATTAAATGTTATTGTTTATTTTAAAAGAGACTGCCCATACTCTGGAATCGACTGCCCATACATGTCAAGCAGAGCGCCTCCTTGGTCCTGTTCAAAAGGAACCTTGACAATTGGATGGGTGATAGGAAATTTACCCCTGGGGATCACATCAATAGCTCTGCTAGACAGGGGTCCGAGGAAGTAATATTCTAATATAAAAACCAGGGAACTATTATGGCTAGGCTTGTATATGCCCTAGGATCAATAGCCTAGTACCAACCTATGAACCTATGAAAACCCCAGGCCCAGATGCAGTACCTAACTTTTGGCTAAAAGTATTAATATTTACAGAAAGATTTAGCCTTGGGTAAGCGTTACTTATACGTGCATCACAAACAGACACCAACCTGGTTAACAACAGGAAAAATAATACTTCTCCTTAAGAGTGAGCCTGCAATCCATACTAAAAGGTATAGACCAATACCTTGCTTTCCAATGATGTACAAACTATATACTGTAATTGATGCAGACAGAGTTTATAGTCATTTAGAAGAAAACGTAATCATGGCAATAGAACAAAAGGGTAAGAAAAGAAAGTCATATGAAATAAAGGATCATTTTTTTCCTAAATAAAGTCATAATAGAAAATTGTAAAAGGGGAGGAATCTAAGTATGATATGGCTAGATTATGAAAAACCATTTGACAGCATGCCACATTCATGGATAAAGGACTGCTTACAGACGTGCAAGATACATTTTACATTGATCAGCTATATTACAGTTACCATGAACTAGTGGCAAACCACTTTGCAATCAACCATGACAAGGGGAAAATTATTATCCCAGAATTAAAAAGTCAAAGGGGAGGGGGTATTCCACGGTGATTCTTTTTCACCACTATTGTTTTGTCTTGCCCTTAACCGATTAAGCTGTTTAATTAACAGATTAGGTCTTAGTTATAATTTGGATCCCAGAAAATAACCTTGCTTAAAGACTTTTCTTGTACATTTTGTGGATGTCATCAGACAAGGAGCTGAAAGCACAACTGTAAGTGGTTAACACTTTCTCAGATGATGTAAGAATGGCATTTAGGTTCATAGGTTCATAGGTTCATACTAGGCTATCTGCCCAAGGGCATTTATAAGCCTAGCCCATAGTTATTTGGCTTTCGCCACCCCTTTAGTTTGAATAAAACTATGCCTATTATTTTGCTGTGCCTCTGTCAAGCAGTGACACTGAAGTAATCCCTGGGGTATATCTGTGATCCCCCATCTATTGGTCAAGATTCCTCTTGAACAAGGCCAGCGAGGTGCTCTGCCTCACATGTACCGGGATTTTGTTCCACAGCATAGGGAGTCTCTGGGTGATGAATCTGTCCCTCCAGCACGTTCTATTAATAACCGTGTCAAGGTTTAAGTCTCCCGCCCTTGTGGTTCTGAGGGATCTAGATTTTTTGAGGTGAAGCATATTCATCAAATCAGGGTTTGACATGGCCTTATATGTCAGGCACAGGTCACCTCTGAGCAAGCGGTATGAGACTGAATAGAGCTGGAGTTCTTTCAGTCGGACAGCATAAGACATATTTTTGAGACCCTTTATCCTTTTGGTGAGGAACTTTTGGGGCCTTTCCAGCTGCTGCAGGTGTCGGGTCAGATACATTCCGAATGGAGCATTGTACTCAATCATAGGTCTAATGAGTGATGAGTACAGGGGGACGATGACCTCCCTTGATCTAGATGTGAATCCCTTCATGATCAGGTGGGCAATGTAGAAGGTTTTCCTAACCACTTTAGCAACATGAGTGTCAAACGAAAGGCTACTGTCAACCTGGGTCCCCAGATCCCTGATGACTTCTTCTGTGCTCAGTGGATTGCTACCTATATGGTAGCTAGGGGTAACCTTGTTTTTCCTGAAGGGTATGACTATGCATTTCTTGGCATTTAACTTTAGGCCATGACTCTGGCACCAGTTATCCGTTTCTGTGAGGCCCTTCTGAAGGATATCTGTGTCAGATGTGTTTTCGACTATGGCGCCCAGTTTGCAGTCATCTGCAAACTTTGTCAGCCATAACCCTCCTGTGTTTGCTTGTACTTCAGAAAAGTAGATGCCGAACAAGAGTGGACCCAGGACTGAGCCCTGTGGGACACCACTTGTGACAGGCTTTGAGTCTGACATGGCTCCAGCAACTCTGACCCTGTGGGTTCTGTCACTTAGCCAGTTTGCAACCCATCTTGTGATGTATGGGTTTACATTCAAGCTGATGATTTTTTCGGTGATACCTGAGTGGGGTATTGTGTCGAAGGCCTTTGCCAGGTCAAGGTAGGCTGTATGGACTGCCTTTCCCTCATCAATGGCCTTTGTGACTGTCTCGAAAAAGTCAACCAAGTTTAAAAGGCATGATCTGCCTTTGACAAAGCCAAACTGGGTTGGATCCAAAGTCTGCAAGTTCCCTATGTCTTTATTTATGAGTTCCATTATGATCCTCTCCATGGCTTTGCAGATAAGGCTTGTCAAGCTAATGGGATGGTAATTTCCAGGGTCGGTGGAGGCACCGCCCTTGTGAAGTGGGACCACAGTCGCCCCGCGCCACTCCTTGGGTACGTATCCTGAGGTGAGGCTAAGATTAAACAGCTGTCCTAACTGTGGGCTTAATTCCTCATTGAGTTCGTGAAGCACACAGCCGGGGACACCATCCGGTCCCATGGATGCTGTGTTTTTTGCTTTGGAGAGAGCAGTTCTCACCTGGGCGGGGGAGATGTTTGTGGGGCTACAATCGTCTGGTATAGATATCTCTCCTTTTGGGGAGAAGTTTGCACTGAACCTGTCAGCCAGTATGTTGGCAATGTGTGTAGGTTCAGTAATCTTCACATCATTTTGAACTAATTCTGAGCATATCTGGGAGTTTCCTCCTAGGTTTCTAACATAGCTAAAGAAGGCCTTATGATTGTCTTTTGAGTCCTTGGCGATTTTTCTCTCAAAATTTGCCTTGGATGATTTTATGAGAGCTCTTAGTTTTTACTTATAATGATCAAAGGTGTCTTACCTTTCAAGGATTTTGCTCTATCTTGTAGTAGCTTCCTCCTTTTGTTGTAGAGCTTGTTTATGGCTGGGGTCCACCAGACTGGACGCTTGCCTTTGGTACAAAGAGTCTTAGTTTTGTTTGGGATTGCCTGATCCATGCAGTCCTGTAGGTGCTGGTAGAAGGCATTTGTAAGTGATTTAGCGGTTTGAGTAATGTTTACCACTGGCTCAGGGGCCTTAAAGGAGACCACACTAGTTTTTAGAAGTGTGAAGTCGGCTTTTGAGAAGTTTTTCACTGTGGTCTTTTTTATTTCAGGTGGGGGGGGGATGAGGACCTCCAGCGAGATTAGTTTATGATCTGATCTCACCAGTGAGGGGTATACTTCTGGTGTTGAACATTGTGATCCCATGTTCGTGATGATGAGATCAAGTATGTTTTCTCCTCTTGTGGGGATGGTGACTAGTTGTTCCATGGCATTTGAGTTTATGAGCTCCAGGAACCTTTGGGCTAGAGTATTTGGGCTTGAGTAGTGTTCCCAGTCTATATTAGGGTAGTTGAAGTCACCTAGTATGATGGTGTTTGGAGATACATTTATCCTCTCCATTGTTTTCAGGAAGGCCATGTGAGGTTCCTGAGTTTGAGAGGGTGGCCTGTAACATGCTACAAATTGCAGAGCAGTCTTGCCTATGGTTAATTGCACCTGGATGGTCTCCGATGCATCGTGCATTGCCACCAACCTTGAGGTGTGGGTGTCCTTTATGAATATGGACACCCCCCCTCCTTTCTTGGTGTTGTCCGGATTTTGGGGGCGGAACGCATGATATGAGGTGAAACCTGCTAGTGCTGGGGTGCTCTCAGGAGCCTTGAACCAGGTTTCTGTCACAGCACAGACATCGATGTTCTCCATACTGGGAAGGGCCTCGAGTGCGTGCATCTTGAGATTGAGACTTCTGGCATTGAGCAGCATTACCCTTAGTTTTTACTTTTTGTGTTCTAGGGTGGTAGGTTTAGAATTTGAGCCTTGCCTAAAAAAGGCACTATGGGGGTGGCAAGAGCCTTTGCCAATATCCGGAAGCCTAGGGGTGACAGGTGCAAGCCATCCCTTGCGAAGCAGCGTGGCTTGTCCAGCATGTCATCCCAGGCAGACAGACATTGGATCCCCTTTGAATGACACCAGAATTTAAGCCAATTATTAAAGCTGATCATCTTATCACTGTATTGTGGCATCATTCTAGGTGAAGGTAGGATACTGCACAAGGTCAGGGTCATACCTGCATGGGCTACATAATCAGAGAGCTCCTCAATGTCTCTTTTCATGTAGTCCAAGGAGGTACGTCTCAGGTCGTTGACACCAGCGTGGACAATGACTGAGTCATACTTGTACCTGCTGTTGAGAGACCTGAGTGCTTGTGTTATGTGGCGGATTCTAGCGCCCAACAGGCAGCTTACTGTGACCTTCTCCTTACTCAGTCTGGTGAGCGGGACGTCAGTGTGTCTGACTATGGAGTCACCTATGACAAGTATGTTTGGTGTTGTATTTGGCCTTAAGGGCAGTGACTGCTTTGCACACTGATTTTGTTGTTTATGTGTTGTTTGTGTGGTGTATTGAGTTTGCAGTTGCTTGGGTATCTGCTTTGGAGGCCTCTGCTGTTTAGGTAAATTTTTACTCAGAGCCTCCAAGTATGTCTTAGTGTGTTTATGTGTTTGATTCAGTGGTCTTGATAAAGGTGCAAAAGTAATGTTTAAAGCAGGAAAGTTGTAGTACCAATAAAATATCAATCTGGACAGGAATGTGATATAAAGGAACTTAAGTAGGAAGGAGTATATAAATATTTGGGAAATGATCAAGGATTGGCAATAAAACATGAACAAATGTGACTAAAACTCAGTAAGAAATACTTCAAAAGACTAAAAGTAATGTTGAAAATAGCCTTGACATCTAGGAATAAAGTCCAAGCTATAAACCAATTTGCTCTTCCTGTCCTAGCTTACAGTTTTAGTACTAGTGACTGGCCCCAAAAGGTATTGGATTATTCTGATAGAAAAAAAAAAGAAAAATGCTTCATACTTAACAAATCAGATACAACAATCAGTGTATACCAAGATTATATATTTCACAATCTGTGAAGGAGGTATGGGCATTTTTTAAATTGATTTATAGTATGAATTTGATGTATAGATCTGCAGTCATGGGACTGCATACATATTTGCTGACCTCATCAGATCCAAAAATAGTGATAGTTTTAAAACATGAGGAGTGGAAGTCTAAGATGACCTATCTGCTTAGTTTAGCAGAAGCTTCCAGGTGGCAAGCAGGATTGGAAATCAGACCAGAAGTAGACAAAATTCAGGCAGCAACTGAATGTGCCAAAAAAAATGAATATAATGAGAAGGATCAAATGAGAAGGAAAGAAATGTAAAAATTCATAAATATAGTGGCAAGTATAGAGATCTCCTGGAGCAACCTCATGTTGATTGGGATTTGAAGCAGGAATGATTAAGGAGAGGTCAGTTGAAACCAAAGGATGAAAGGTCAATAATGGTGGCCCAGGACAGCAGACTACATACACTTTGGTTTACAAACTCCGTTGAACATGTGGTAGAAACAGACAAATGTAGGTTCTGTAAGACAAAATTGTAAACACTCACACATGTCATTGCTGGGTATAATATACTTATAACAGAAGGCCTGTACACTGACAAGACTGTTGCACTGGAGATCGTTCAAACACTACAATATGGAAGTAGCTGAGAAGCACTGAAAATATGAACCACAAAGCATTATAGAGAATGATGAAGTGTACATCACATGGGATTACCCATTATCAATAGCCAACAAATAGATGCCAGAAAATCAGATATAGTAGTCCATGAAAAAAGACAAAAGTAGCATTGATCATTGAAATTGCTACATCTGGGGTTTACAGTGTCTCATGTACAGAGAGACACAAAGTCACAAAATATCAGGATTTACAGGCAGAAATGAGAGCAATGTGGTAGAAAGATACCCAGATGGTTCCAATAGTAGTAGGAGCAATGGGTCTCATAAAAAAATAATCTACAGTCATAGATATGTTACCAATACATGTAACTCCATATGAATTGTAGAAGGAGCCAGTTCTGGACATATTGCAGGTGCTGCAAAGAGCACTCCTGGCTAGCATCAAATATTGAAGCAATACTACTTTCATGAATTTCAATACTAATTTCATGAACTTTAACCATACGTTGACCTAGAAATGGGGTCCATTCCCATCATGGTATTAGAAACCCAAACTATTTGGAGAAGTTAAACCAAGTAAAACTAAGTAGCTTGTTTATTTTCACTCAGCATAGCAGTGTTTTCTTGGATGCAATATATATTTAGAAGGAGTGTTGTTAATGCTTACATTATGTTATTATGGCCATTCTATGTTAACATGCCCTGCAAGAGTGTGTTTATTAGCAACTCAGGTTAAACAGTCATCTGGGTTTTCTCAAAAAACAGTTTAAGACAAAACAAAACCCTTCAGGTCCTTGCTTGTGTCTAACGGTAGTCCTTTTCTCCCTCACTTCTACACCTCATCATAGTTTCTAGCAAAGCAGTCTAATGCTGAATGTCTTCTTATCATATGTTTATATGCAATTCAATGTTTTTTTACAAGAACAAGTAAAGTAAAGTGATATATAGGGAAATATTGCCAGCCCAGCTATCTGGAATTTTGGAAATAATTTTATTTCATTTGTGAATATTGATATGATTTATACAGAACTGTATGCTATGTACTGAGCTTCAACAATGTAACCACAGCATACCAGGCTGGAACACAGAAGACTAACTTACAAAACATCAAGAAAACAAGTTGAAATTAAGTGCTTTACAAATTGTGCTATAAAAGTTAGTTTCAATGCAGCAAGAAGACAGGATGTCTAGAGCTTGAAGTTTTTTGTATTGTCTTGGAGAAAAGTAATTACTAGGTTTAAATTGTAAAAGTGTTTTATTGCTTTATGACTTCCTAGCAGCTGTATAGTTCTAAGAGAGATGTATTTCTCACACAGAGATGCAAGTTCTGTTACGTTTTTATTTAGCCTGGGAACTGAAGTCAGATGTCAGAGTGATGGCATCCAAGCTAACCCATCAGTAATGTTTGATATTAATTTAAGAACTCCCTGAGAGAGAGACTGTGTATTTTGTATTTTGTCTTGCACCTAGCAGGAGCATCCACTCATCATCATCTGCACTTGCCTGTCTGTAAGTAAGATTCAGGGCATAGTATATCTTCTATATATAGACAGGAATATAGTAAAGATTAGTTTAGATGTTTTCTTTATTTATTTGAGACTGTCCTGCAATGTTGTTTTAAAATATTTCCTGTGATTTTTGAACTCTGAAGTCACTGTGTTGAGTTACTCAGTAGACTCTTGCTCTTTTATTATTTATTATTAAATATATTTAAACCTAGCTTTGTGGCTGATATTTTTGAGACATATTTAAACTCTGAGAGTACTTGCAAGTGTATTTGGTGACACTGTACAAGCCACTCCTAAATAGCCTTGCAAGTCTTGGTCAAAACTACCATTTGGATATTAGTAACATTACACAGTAGGATTGGACACCTTTTGTTATGGGCCTTATAGCAGCTGATAAAGAGTTGGCTGGTGGCAGCTGGAACTACTTTATAGTCTGAGCAAAAGGGGGGAATAGCTAGCGAACCTGGGCCATCCTTTCCCAGGTGTATGTGTGTGCTTGTATATAAATCAAATCTCAAAGTGTATATGTGTCTGCAACTTGGGCAGGGACATGAAGCACCGATTGGACAGTGGGGTTAATGGAGGTCTTAGCTTGGCCGCTCAGCTGAGATCTCAACCTTATAGCTGTGCCAGTGGAGAGTCTTATGAGGGATCTGGAAAAAGAGGGAGAAACCAGCCCGAGACTGACTGTGATCTCTGTGTGCTCTTAAGGGAAATTGTACTTTACTGCCTGTGTACTTGTCAACCTCCCATTGTGTACGTCCCCTAGCTGTTGCCAGTGGTGAGGACTGAGGCTCCTTGATTGCTGGGCCATTGCAGGGGCATCACATAAAGCATAAAAGGACTCACAGGTAACTGAATAGGTTCATAGGTTGATACTAGGCTATCTGCCCTAGGGCATTTATAAGCCTAGCCAGAGTGTGTTTGGCTTTCGCCACTCTTTTAGATTTGTTGACTGTGTCTCTGTATAGTAGGTCACAGAAGGTAGCCCTTTTAAGGTTTGTTTACTGTACCTCTGTCAAGCAGCGACACAGAAGAGATCCCAGGGGTAAACTTACGATCTCCCATCCAGTCATCAAGATTCTCTTGAAGAGGGTCAGTGAGGGGCTCTGCCTGACATGGGTTGGGATTTTGTTCCAGAGTGAGGGGTGCCTCTGGGATATGAATCAGTCCCTCCAGCATGTCCTGTTTATTTCTGTTCTGAGGTTCAAGTCCCTGGAGCGTGTAGCTCTAAGGGATTTAGATTTCCTGAGGTGAAGCATGTCCATTAATTCTGGGTTGGACATGGCTTTATACGTCAGACACAGATCGCCTCTGAGTAGGCGGTACACAACTGAGTAGAGCTGGAGTTTCTTTAGCCTAACTGCATAGGGCATCTATTTGAGCCCCTTGATCCTCTTGGTGAGATACTTTTGGAGTCTTTCCAGTTGCTGAAGGTGTCGGGTAAGGTACATCCCAAAAGGGGCATTGTACTCAATTATGGGCCTGATAAGTGATGAGTAGAGGAGCGCAATGACCTCTCTTGATCTAGATGTGAACCCTTTCATGATAAGGTGGGCTATATAGAAGGTCTTTCTAACCACTTTGGCAACGTGATTGGCAAAGGAGAGATTGCTATCTACTTGGGTCCCCAAGTCCCTAATTACTTCTTCTGTACTTAATGGATTACCACCTATGTGGTAATTTGTGGGCACTTTGTTTTTTCCAAAGGGGATGACTATGCACTTTTTGGCATTTAGCTTTAGGCCATGGCTCTGGCACCAGTTATCCGTCTCTGTGAGACCCTTTTGGAGGATGCTTGGATCAGTCGGAGAGTCGATTATAGCACCCAGTTTGCAGTCATCTGCGAACTTGGTCAGCCATAGTCCACCCGTGTTAGCCTGTACCTCAGAGAAATATATACCGAACAAGAGAGGTCCCAGGACTGAGCCTTGTGGGACACCACTTGTAACTGGTTTAGAGTCTGACATGGCACCTGCTATTCTGACTATGTGGGTTCTATCCCTGAGCCAGTTTGCTACCCATCTTGTGTCATAGGGGTTGATATTTAAGCTGGTGATCTTATTTATGATGCCCGAGTGGGGTATAGTGTCAAAGGCCTTTGCGAGGTCCAGGTAGGCTGTGTGGACTACCTTCCCTTCATCTATGGCTTTGGTAACTGTTTCAAAGAAGTCGACCAGGTTCAAGAGGCAAGATCTGCCCTTAACAAAGCCAAATTGGGTAGTATCCAGTGTCTGGAGGTTCCCAATGTCTTTGTTTATGATTTCCATGATGATACGCTCCATAGCTTTGCAGACCAGGCTAGTCAGGTTTATAGGGTGATAGTTTCCGGGGTCTCTTGTGGCACCACCTTTGTGGAGTGGGACCACTGTTGCTGTACACCATTCCTTGGGAACATATCCTTTAGTAAGGCTGAGACTGAACAGTGACTTTATATGAGGGTTTAGTTCTTCTTGGAGCTCATATAAGACGCAGCCCGGGACACCGTCTGGTCACATTGATGCTGTGTTTTAGCTTTGGAGAGGGCAGCTCTCACCTGTGCATCTGTGATCTAAGAAAGGCTACACTCTGTTGGGAAAGACATTTGCTCTTTTGGGGGGAAGGGGGGGGAGAAGTTTGCATGGAACCTTTCTGCCAGGATGTTGGCAATGTCTGTGGGTTCAGTAAATTTTTTGTCATTTTGCACTAACTCAGAGCATATCTGGGAGTTGCCTCCCAGGTTTCTGACATAACAAAGAAGGCCCTGTGATTATCTTTAGTGTCTTGTGCAATTTTTCTTTCAAAGCTGGCCTTAGAAGATTTTATGAGGGATCGTAGTTTCTTGCTAGTACTGATCGGTGATGCCTTCCCTTTTTGGGATTTTGCTCTGTCATGTAGTAGCTTTCTCCTTCTGTTGTATAGCTTATTTATGGTTGGGGTCCACCAGACAGGTCTCCTGCCTTTGGAGGAGTGAGTCTTGGTTTTATTTGGGATAGCATGCTCCATGCATTCCTGTAGGTGTCCATAGAATGATTTTGTAAAGGATTCTGCATTTTGGGCCATATTGTCCACTCGCCCGGGGGCTTTGAAGGATTCCACCTCAGTTTTGAGAAGTGTGAAGTTTGCTTTTGAGAAGTTCTTCACCGTGGTTTCCTTGGCTAGGGGTGGGGATGGAATATGGATGTCCAGTGAGATTTGTTTATGGTCTGATCTTACCAATGAGGGGTATACCTCTGGTGTGGAACATAGAGACCCCATGTTGGTGATGACCAGATCCAGTATGTTTTCCCCTCTTGTGGGAGTGGTGACCAGTTGTTCCATAGCATTTGAGTTTATAAATTCTAGGAACTGTTGGGCGAGGATGTTTGGGCTTGAGTGGTTTTCCCAATCGATGTTTGGGTAGTTAAAGTCACCCAATATAATAGTGTTTGGAGACCTTCAAATTCTCCAGTGTTCTCAGGAAGCCGAGTGAGTTTCCTGTGTTTGGGAGGGTGGTCTGTAGCAGGCTACAAACTGAAAGGCAGTTTTGCCCACTGTTAGTTGCACATGGATGGTCTCCGAAGCTTCGTGCAGTGCCACTAGCCTGGAGGTGTGGGTATCTTTGATAAATATGGATACTCCCCCTCCTTTTGTGGTTCAGTCCGAGTTTTGGGGCCGGAAAGCATGGTATGAAGTATAGCCTGGTAGTGCTGGGGTGCTCTCGGGAGCCTTGAACCAGGCTTCTGTTACTGCACAGATATCGATATTCTCCATACTGAGGAGAGTCTCGAGTGCGTGCATCTTGAGGTTTAGACTTCTGGCATTGAGCAGCATTACCCTTAGTTTTTTTTTTCTTTGTGTTGCCTATGGGGGTGGGTTTGTCTTTTGAGCCTTGCCTAAAAAAGGCACTATGGGGGAGGCAAGAGCCTTAGCCAGTATTCAAAAACCCAGGGGTGACAGGTGCATGCCGTCCCTAGTGAAGCAACATGGCTTGTCGAGCATGTCATCCCCGGCTGACAGACACTGGATCCCCTTTGAATGACACCAATACTTTAGCCAATTGTTAAAATTAATCATTTTGTCTTTATACTGTGGCATCATTCTTGGTGAGGGTAAGATGCTACTCAAGGTCAGGGTCATACCGGCCTGGGCTACATGATCAAAGAGCTCCTGTACATCTTTTTTCATGCAGTCCAGGGAGGTACGTCTCAGGTCATTCACACCAGCATGGACAATGACGGAGTTATACTTGTACTTGCTTTGGAGTGACCCAAGTGCTTGCGTTATGTGGAGGATCCTGGCACCCAATAGGCAGCTTACAGTCACCTTCTCCTTGTTCAGCCTGGTGAGTGGGACGTCAGTGTGTCTGACAATAGAGTCACCTATTACAAGTGTATTAGGTGTGTTGTTTAGCCTTAAGGGCTGTGACTGTGTGGCACACTGACTTTGTGAGCTATGTGCTACGTGGATATTGTTTCGTGGTAGGTGTTGCTTGGATGTCTGCTTTGGAGGTCTCTGCTGCTTGGGCAGATTTTTATTTAGAGCCTCCAAGTATGTTTTTCTGTGTTTATGTGTTTGGTTTGCTGATGCGATAGGTCTATGTGAGACTGGATTTGTGGTGTGTGTAGTTACCTTCTCCTCCTGACATGCTGTGCCTGTACTGGGTTGAGAGAGCTTAGCCTCCAGTTTGGCTATATAGTTGCATCTCTCACATATATTTGAGCTTGTTGGACATAAGATTCTGCCTGCCTTTCTGCTAAATTATTCTGTGAGTATTGTCCACGTACATGTTACTCTAAGCAAGATTGAATATTAATTTAACAATTGGTTTTCTCTTTAAGACACTGCTTCAAAAACTAGACTTACTTTAAAGTTATCTAATTCTATACTTCTTCTATGTGGCCTTTCCCCAAGTATGCTTCTCAGTCATCCATTATCTCCATTTCTGACTTATGTCCTTAATATCTCCTACATACTCTCCAGTTTTTATTTATACACATGAGGTGAATATACCTGTGGACCAAAAACTGTCTGATCTACAGTACCGGCAACAGTAGCATCACACACACTTTGAGGTAACATATCTTATGAATTGTGCACTTATTTCAGCTCATCAACCTTCTACAACCAGCCCAAGCTCCAAGGCACCCAGTCACCTTATATTTTGATTCTCCTTGTGGCTGCTTTCCAGTTTGGGGAAAGGCTCAAACATTTGACATTTACTAGCAGAAACCTGCTAAGACAAAGAAAGACCAAACTCTGTTAGAACTTGCAGAGACCAAAAAGTGTGCCTTCAACACACACTCAAGTACCCTCATGGGATGCCTCAGTTCCACCCTCCAATCCACCTCCTCAAGGATTTCTCTATGTTTATATCTAACATGTCTTCCATCACTTCTGAAATTCATTACATCTCAGCTAATCCTCTAAAACAGTGGCAAAATTCCTCTCCCTCACTCACTAATTAAATCATTGCTTATGTTATTAACTGCAGACAATTACACTGCTAGACAGTTTTACTATATTCAAATATTTATTTATTTATTTATTGACATTTGGTGACCGGGAAAGTCTGATTGATTCAGAAACCCATTTTCAGCAGAGGCCCAGGGAGAAAAGCTCCCCAGTACAGAGTTAGGACAGTAAGCATTTTCAAACTATATTAACATTAATATTTGCATACATTTTAAACATAGATACACAAACAAAATTTGCAAAAAGAACTATATGTTCAAGACATTTGTATCTTCTAAAAAAAGATGAACCTTTAACATTGTTAATTGAGTAAGCTGAGAAGTACATTTTATAGAGATGACTTAATGACTAAGCTGTCAAGTAAGTTTTGGGAATAGAAGTTTTAACGTTTAAGTAGTCGGGGTTAAAGAATAGTAAGAGAAGGACTAAGTAAAACTAGTAAGTATAAGGATAATGAGTTTAAGATGGAGAGGAGTTGGTGTAAAAGTAGCTTTGGATTATATTGAAGTGTTATTAGAAGGCGTATGGCAAAAATTAGTTATGTTTGTGTCTACGTGTAAGTGAGGAGACAGATGACAGAATAAAGTGAGAAGTGAGTGTAGGGGGGTGAATGGAGGTACTAATGTTAAGCTTAAAGATAAAAGTTTGGTAGGTGGCTTAACAGTGGATTTCATGAATTGGGTCAGTGATTGATGTAAGAAGGCATGGGGTTTTGAGGAAAGGAAGGGGGTATAGGTAATTAGTGATATTGGTAAGTATAAGCTTAGGAGCAAGTACAGACATGGGTATTTAGACAGTAGTTTTTCAAAGTTAATTTGAAAGTCTTAAGGGATTTAATTTCAAGAACATTCGGTGGAAGGGCATTCCATAATTTGACAATGGTGCGTAGAACAATTTAAACCCTCCCAACTTTCATACCACCTGTCTAATCCCAGTGAAATAATGACTCTTACACAAACACGCAATTCACAAAGCAACCCATGTTCACTCTCCTTAAGTCCACATTACAATATTTCTCTCATTGAAAAATAGCCACTGTTGGGGTCATCAAGCTAAACCCCAGCCCTACTTTCACTATCACAAATCCAGCCTCAAATAATAATCTCTAACAATTAACAAGTACATTAATTAATGTCCTTTACTGACATTAACAATGGAAGGTGAAACAGTAAAACTGATCAAATCAACGGCTAGACAACCTTAAACAGACCAAATAGTCTAGTAATTATTATCTACATAGCGAAAACCACTTAACAATTTTTCCTCCTGCTTATAGTAAAAGCACTACTGCTTTCATAGGGGCAACACTATTGACCAAATTATTGGCAGTATACTGTTTTGTGTTAATTGTAGCCATCATGTACTCTTAATAAACCTCTCCTAAGACATTAACAGCCACAGTGCAGGCTGGATTGTTATACAAATATTAGATATCAGACTTCTTACTGCAAGTCTGTAATGTCCTTCCATGTTAGGCAAAGTGTAATATTAGTTAAATAATCTTCAGCCATACATCACTAAAACAACGTCTTCATTCTAGACAATTATGTTAAACTAGGTATTAGCAAACTATACTATTCTATACTTCTTTACAGCCTCCGAGATTCTCTATCAACCAGTCTCTCTCTCCAATAACACTCTATAAGCAAAATGTATACTTTAGACTGGATTCTAATCAACCATATGTATGCATAGAGAGAAAGCGAGAGACAGAGAAAAAAAGAAATACTTAAAGGAAAAGAAGGAAACTGCTAAGAGATGAACATGAATATAAACACAATTTAGCCTATCCCTTTCCTAAAGCGTACAATGAAGGGGAAGAGGTTTCTAATAATTACCAGGCTAAGGAGGGTGTACAGAATAGGGTAACATTAGGCGCCAGACAAGGTGGCAGTAGTGATTCTTAGGATTCAGAATATCCCCCCTTAGAAGGTCAGATAGATTGCAAAATAAAAACAGCTTTAGAGATGACAATAATGTTTTTTAGGGCCCCAGGGAGGGGGGAGAAGGAACAGCTACAGAAGCCATCCCAACTGGAAGAAAAGCAATTACCACCAGTCCTAGGATAACAGAGGGATGTTGGGTATGAGAACCAAGAGACAATCATGGTTGGTTACGATGGTTTACTCTGTACATACAGGGGGTTTAATATTTTTAACTATGCAGGGATTGAGATTAGTAAAGATTTGTTTCATTTGTTGATGAAAGGGATTAAATTTGTGCCCTCTACTAGGGAAAATGTTAATGACACCTTAATTGAATTAAAATTTTTTGTGAGAAAAATGAATTTAAGGTTATTGTGTAAAAATTTCCCTGGTGAAACCAATAAAGGGAAATTTAATATTAAGAAGAGGAGTTGTTATAATCCACCCCTGCACCCCCTTTTGAGTACTTTTAAAAAGGTTTGTTCTCAGGAAATTTACCAGACTCTCAAAGAACATAAACCATTTTTTTTTAATCTAACCAAGACTGAAAAGCAATTGTTGGATGAATTGAGAAGCAACCTGAATTTAAGGTTCATGAAACCAGATAAAGGTGGGGGTATGGCTGTTGTCAACAATGTTGACTGCAATAATAAGATCTTCTGTATGTTACAGGATGAAACAAAATATGAATGTGTGTCTAGGAATGAAATTAACATCTCACATAGGAAGATCAAGTTGTTACTTGAGGACTCCTTGTATCAAGGGGCTATAAATGAGGAGACGTTTAATTTTCTCAATATTGAACAACCAACTATCCCAATAGCTTTTGGAATACCTAAGACACATAAGAATATATTGGAGCCTTCATACAGGTTAATTATAGCGGGTCAGAATAGTATCACATACCCTTTAGGGGTGTTTATTGACCACATAGTGAGGAAAGCTTTGCCCCCCATAGATCATATTTTGGTGGATTCCTGGGATTTTTTTAAAAGACTTAAGAGTGAATATTACAGCAATGATGTCAGCTTTTCTACTCTTGATGTAGTTGATTTATTCACCTTGATTCCACATGAGAAGAGATTAGACTTTTTCTACGAAGTTTTGGTTGAAAAAACTAATTTGAGTAACACCATGGTGAATTTTATCATGTTGTTAATGGAGGTGATTTTAAAAAACAACTACTTCAGCTTTGGAGGGGAATTTTTCCGATAGGTTAAAGGGGTGGCGATGGGTAGTAGTTGTTCACCCCTCTTTGCCAACCTTGTCATGTACAAGTGGGAAACTAATTTTGTTTTTGTTACCCCATACAAAGAATCTTGGTTGGTCTATCTTAGGTTCTTGGACGATCTTTTCATTTTATGGAAGGGTGCTGGGTTGCATGAAAATTTCCTGGACTTTCTTAATGGGACTTGTGAATATTTTAGATTCACTGGTACTAGTGGTAATTCTCACATTGATTATTTGGATGTAAAATTATCCAAGGATGTAGGAACTGAATGTTTCCAATCATGTATTTACAAAAAAAAACAACATTTTCTAATGATTACTTGGATTTCACAAGTTGTCATCCAACCTTTGCGAAAAGAAATATAGTGAAGGGACAAATGGTTTGTGTGGTCAGGATGTGCTCCAATTTTGACTTGATAAATCCAGAAACTGAGGTACTGGCTAATATGTTCAGAGTTAGGGGTTACCCACGTGAATTTGTGAATAATATTAGGGATCAGGTGGTCAGAGAATGGGGTCTGAGATTTAAACCATTACTGGGTGCCACGGAGGCTAATTTTAGCCAGGTCAAGAATCCTACTATGGATTACACCCATTCCATGGTGTCAACCCACGGTGAAACTTCTTTTGGAGTTAAAAGTATTATTAAGAACAAGTGGACCATGCTTAAAGGTAACCAGGAACTTTTGTCCATTGTAGGGAATGAACCTACTTTTACTTATAAGGTTAACCGAAATTTAAAAAGTTTGTTGGAAAATCATGAGCAAGTTAAAAAAGTCAATAACAAAGGGACCACTAAATGTGGGGCTTGTGAATACTGTAAATACATTATTGGAACACCTTCCACTGTACTGGGTGGGACCCTTTAATACAATTGTTAAATTTAGGGCAGATACTTGTACCACTATGGGTGTGGTTTATCTTGCTGTACGTCAAACTTGCAACCACTATTATGTTGGGAAGACCGAAAGAAAATTGAATAGGCAGATTTATGAGCATATATATAGTATTTCCAGGAAAAATGAGAATAATGCTTTGTTTAAACATGTAAATACAAACCCTGACCATTCTTTTTTGTTTGGTATACTTGAGGTGGTTGGCAAGGACATGAGGGGAGGTGACTGGACTAATAAACTGTCACGAGCTGAGGTAAGATGGCAACTTGAGTTAAATGCCACTGTTCCACCAGGGATCAACGATAGTATTAGTATAAGACCCAAACTTAGGTATAGGGCATATAAACTGTAATCTCTCCAGCTTCCTCTTGGATCCATTTTTACAATATTAAGTTATATGTTTTTACATTGGGCTTCACTTGTCAGTTTTAAATATGTTTTTTCTTTTTTGGTAAGAGTGTAAGAAAACAGTTTTTTAGAATTCTTTTAGAAGGTTTTCCTTTAAGAGCTTGTTTAATTCTGCATAGGATTTGCTTGCTTCAATTAAGTGATTATGGGAGTATATAAAGGGCTGTTGTATTTATTTCAAATTGTTCTGATGAAGTCTATTGACAAAAGTGCTTGAGCACTGTTTTTACTGGATTTTGTGTACTTCTGCTTGTGTTTTTGGAATTTTAATAAACCTGGTTCGATAAAGAGGTTGTAGGACATTGGCTACAGAGTGGTTTGTTGTTTTACTTGCGGCGTTACCACTTTTTGCACACCTTCTGCTGTTCTAGATATCAGACTTCTTACTGCAAGTCTGTAGTATCCTTCCATGTTAGGCAAAGTGTAATATTAGTTAAATAATCTTCAGCCATACATCACTAAAACAATGTCTTCATTCTAGACAATTATGTTAAACTAGGTATTAGCAAACTATACTATTCTATACTGCTTTACAGCCTCCGAGATTCTCTATCAACCAGTCTCTCTCTCTCTCTCCAATAACACCCTATAAGCAAAATGTATACTTTAGACTGGATGCTAGTCAACCATATGTATGCATAGAGAGAAAGTGAGAGACAGAGAAAAAAAGATAGATTAGTCCATCCCAGTCACCTGACTGACCACTGTTCAGTCTCCTGGGATTTGAAATGTACAAAAGTTCAAAATTCATAATCACTACTAAGTTTCCCATCTGGAAGATTCTCTTGCACCTAATTAAACGCAGCATAACAGACTAGAGCCAGTATTGCAAAATAAGGATAACAGCCTTGCCACAACCAAGCCAACAAAACATGTCACAACCCATACAAAAAAAAAAACAATATTAGTAATGCAAAGAGCTAAAGATTTATTTATTTGTTGTGTTAATTATATTGTCGTGCTAAACTGAGGTCCATTTTCAATTTGCATTGCATTGCATTGCTTGGTAAGTGACTAATTTAGACTTACATGGAAGGTAAATGGACTAAACTAAACTAAACTGATGGATGGTCATGATCTCATGCCAGAGATCATTATCTCTACCAGAGGGGTCTATATCAGTTTGTTAAAGATTCACTTCAGCGAACCTGACTTTATCAACCTCAAACCATGGAACTTCACTTCCGAGAATGTTCACATCCATGAAAGATTTAAGTAGGGAAAGAAAACAGTTGGTCAACAGCACAACTTTGCCCTTTTCCCCACTGTATTGTGATCTTGGAGTTGGTGTATATAGTTGGGGTGCTGTGGGTAGGTGTGACATAACTGTGGTGAGTGCTCCAATGTGGTGTTGGCCAAGTGCTTTCTTTCCCTGGTGAAATCTTCTTTCACTGTGAATGTTGGTGGAAGTGAAGTTTGGTGGTTTGAGGTTGATGAAGTCAGCTTCGCTGAAGTGAATCTTTGATGAACTGATATAGACCCCTACCAGAGATATGATATGGTACCAATAGAAGCAAAAACTAAAGACAAAAGTATATATATCCATTTGAAAATAAAAGTAGTGAAAGACTGACAGTTTGTGGAAATGCTTGACAAAAAATAATACCTTTCCATTTTATTTGAAATGTATTTCTTCTTCAGTGAGTTTTTTCCTCGGGAGTCTGTAAGTCATTTCTTTGCCTGTATATTAATTGCCCAATACAGGTCCATGGATAAGTACTAGGCTAGCTGCCCTTATGCACCATTTTAAGACTAGCCAGCTTTCCTTTTTATGCTCAAAATAACCTATCCCATTTGTTTATAGATTGGCCTTATCCCTCTCATGGTCAATAATTATATATTACCCCTAATGAGAATAACTGGGATCATACCATAGATAATGTGAGGGGAACCATGCATGGGATACAACATTTAGGAGCTGCCGCTGTCCATTATTAGTACAGGAGGCAATCCTGGGGTAAATTTTCTGTTTGACATCCATAGATCTAAGTTGTGCTTGAATATGGACAGGGATGAACTTTGTTTTATGAGGCTGGAGAATCTGTTCTACAGCAATGGTATCCTCTGTGAGATAGATCTGTCTCTACAAACCATTCTGTTGATGTCGCAGAAGAGGTTTAGATCCCTAGACCAAGTGTTTCTGATGCCATTTGACTTGCTGACATGCAGTAAATACATCAGTAATGGGTCAGAGGATGCCTCATATGCTATATACACATCACCTCTTAGCAATCTGTAGGATACCAAGTATAGTGACAGGGCTTTGAGTTGGTCCATATAGGACATGTTATTTAGGCCTTGTATCCTTTTAGTAAGGTATCTCTGTGGGTGATCTAGTTGCTGCATGTGCCTGGACAGATACATGCCAAAGGGGGCAATATATACTCAGTGACTGGCCTAATGAGGGTTTGAGTAAAGGGAGACAATAACATCCCCAAATCTACACACAATCCCTTTGTTTATAAGCTGTTCAATATAGACAATGGGCATGATGGACAAAAGTTCAGGATTTGGGAACTGATGTGGACAGTGACCTAACTTGGGTCACTGTCCACATAAGTTCCCAAATCCTGAACAACTGGGTCACCTCTTAGGGGAGTATTGTAAATGTGGTAGTTTCTGGAGTAGATTTGGCATTTAGTTTCAGTCCATGATTTTGGCACCAGTTATTTATTTGGGACAAATCTTCCTGCAGGATGGCTATCTCATTTAGGGATTCAATGACTTCTCCTAACTTGCAGTCATCTGCACACTTAGTCAACCCAAGCTCTTTGGTATTGGCTTTTACTTCAGAAAAGTAGATGCAAAACAGGGGAGGTCCCAACAAGGAATACTAAGGGACTCCACTTAACATCAGCAACTCATTAGGAAGGCCCATTACAGATTAAACTATGACATTGTAAATGAGTTAAATATTGATGCATTCAGTGTTGCGGACATGTCTAGCAGACAACCTCCAACAAACTAGTGCTAGTTTTTGGAAAAGCTAAGTGTCAGTGGAAGCTTAGAAGCAATGTGTCATGAACAGACAAATATGCAAATATGCTTCACTGTTTTGCATGTACTGCATATTACATACATGATGTGTGGTGAGAAAGTAAAATCTTGTTAAAAACTGTTTAACTGAGGGAAAGTACTTGTATTAGGAAAGTAAGGTGAGTCATTTTATCTAGCAAAATGTATAATAGATTACAACATATGTGCAGGTTATGAAAAAAGAATGAATAAACAGTAGGGTTAAAATTACTTAATATTAGTATTTCTGTGTTTGAGTGATTTATTTTTTTTTTTTTTATTTTTATGTGACAGAGATTACATTTTAAGACTTAACCATATATTGCAAAGTATGTCTGTGATATACAAAGATATGAAACCCTGTTCTATAATGCACAACAAATTTCCAGAATTTATACATGGAATGTACATGTTAACCAATTGTCTGTCACAATACAGAATTTTGAAAATTGCACATTACAAATGCATATGTTACATCTGCATATTGCAACATGCCAGGGCTAGACCAAAGGACAGCTGTAGAAAGCACCATTGTTAGCAAAGATCATGTACCTTCTTGGTGTAGAACATTTCAACACTTCACCTATTTCATATGACCTGCTGGGTACGTGCATCACTGGTTCACTGTTACACAAGAGTCATAAGCAAATGAAAGACCTTAATTACAACAGCAAAGAAAGATGAAAAAAGACACAGTTGGATAACAGGATGTGAATAACATCCACAGTGTTCCAGATGATCTTAAGAGTTTGTATAGAAGTAAGAAACAGAAAACATGAAGGAGCACATTCTGTACATTATAGCGCTATACATAAGGGGCGAGGGAACAAATTAGTAGGTCACAGGACATGTCGTAAAAATGCAGAAGTACTTCTGAAGGGAGTTAAGAATTTCTTAGGATTAATCAGATCAGAATTGTGTGATAAAATGATGAAAGATATAAAAGTATTAAGTTCAGCATATAAAATATCGCAAGCAGAATATTCAACAAATGCAACATAAAAATGAGAAAATTATCAGAGAAGACAGAATGAGAGACAATCAACAATATATCCATACAGGAAGATTTTTCTGAATCAAGTATTTAAATAAGAACATCATCAAAAGTAGAAAGAATAGATTAAAACAATGTAGGTACATATAAGGCAGGTAAAGGTGTGAGAAAATGTATTATAAGTAGAAGAAATAAAGATGAAAAATTAAGGAAATTAATCAGTATGAATGACAGAAAGGTAAATCAAGAAAAAACACAAGACAAGATGCAGTTACAGGCATTACAAAATGTGAAATCAGGATGTATTCCATCCCTCTCAACATGGAAACATCAAAAATCTGGACAAGGGCCATGAACAATAGGTACAAATCTGTACGCTGATTAACATCAAATTTGCATACATAATTATGTGGCCCCACCCACTCCGATGGAATTGTGGGATGCCAACTTTTAAATGCAAACTGAAGAACACACAACCAAAATATGAACATGAAACACAAAATAATAAGAAGAACTATAGTGTTTTATTTATATTAATATTTAAATTTGTACAAAACTAAAATACAATAGTCTTTTAGAAAAATAACACTGGGTACTGCCTAATAATATAAAATATAAACCAGAACAACAAATTATTTATTACAGTATTTTACTTCTCTGGAACAGGCTTCATATCTATGTGAAGCAGAGCTCTACCCTAACTGTATTTAAAAGAAACCTGGACCAATTGATGGGAAATTGAAAGTACATCCCAGGTTTAGCACCTATGTCTATAATGGACAGAGGCAGCATGTAAATCTTGACCCAGCTTACATATACTCCTTAAAATAACCTCTAAGGTGCATAAACTTGCAGGATGCAATTGGGATGCTTGACTAGGCTTATAAAGGCCCCAGTGGTCATTAGTGTAGTATACACCTATGAACCTGTGAAAGTACCCATCAAAGTAATTGTCCATGACTCCCCAATCTATGATGATGAAAACATCAATAAAATAAGTGACTAGAATTTATTGTAAACAAATCATAACATACACATACTCGCTTAATTCTCTTAAGGCAATAATAACATCAGGTTCAGTTTTACATCATGGGTAGTGTGGTAGAACGTTTTCTTCATACACTATGTAAAATATGGTAAATCAGCAACAATTAAGTACCAAAAGTGGCAGCATGGGATAATGCCCACCTCCTGTATAAACCCATCTTGATAGCATTGCCATAGAACCAGTTACTACATATACCAAATAAATTCATCCAAGAACAGCATAATACCCTACTCACTCCATAAAACATCTGCCAAAGGCAGCCTGCTCTCTCTTCCTTCCTACAGTATAAACCATCAAATCCTTAAGAAACTATGAGGATGCACATCAAATACACTCAGACCTATATCACTAGGTGAACGTCATCTTCTCTAAACCACAAGGGATCCCTATCAGTAAAATTCTACTTCTTCAGCACAGAGAAACCTAAAGATGCTCTTGCCCTTGCCACCCTATGATTAATCAATTTCCTGATGGTCTCAATCACCCTAACGCTAACTGTTGACCTCCAACGAAACCTAGGAATGAGGACTGACTAAATCACACTGCAACAGGAAGTTTCTTTTAAATCAACACCTGTCCCTAATGAAAGGAGTTTTTACTTTGGTACCACACTCAAGTCATTATGCCCTAGACGTATCAATAAAAAGTGAGATATGCCACACACACTGCCTAGACATTATTCAATATACCCAATAAATGTCCCCTTGCAAACCTGAGCATCCTTGCTAAATAACCTCATAACTCATTGAATCAAGGCCCAAATATACACCTCCATGTCTTACTGAAACTTTTCTAGCTGCCCAATAAATGAATGAATGTCTCAAAAGAACAACATTCTTCCAGGCTGTAAAAGAAAATATCAAGTAATTAACAAATCCAGCAGATCTTACCCAAATTACTAAACTACATACCTAATGTAAGATAAAAAATGAGTTCTACACCCATCAGCCTACCGGCTTAATACACTTAATCAAGTTGCCTTCCCCTGGCTAAGTCAAACACCCTGCCAGTCCTTAAAAATGGGTACTGTACCGCTCAATGTCTTGGGACCCCAGTGCCTCCTAATCATAACTGCAAACCGCTCTGCTGACAATGGCCTTCCCTCCTTGTCTTGAAAAAAACAAATCTGTTAACTTAGCTTTTGCTAACCCTTTCAACTTTAATCATCAAGCCACTGGACAGAGCAATAGTTCCTTGTTTCAAGATAAAATCACCTGCTGGTCCTTACCAGTCTGAGCAACTTTCAATTCGCATAACCATAACAAGACACAAAAGTGTAAAAAACACAAATCCTTCCATCTAAGACTACACAGCAACTGATTGGCCCAAAATGTCTCCACATACATAAAAACAGACTATTAATTACCATAGCACTACTCACACACGAACTATCCAATTAAAAAAAAAACTTTTATAAATACATGAAACATATGATGGCTATGACTCAAAGTCAAAACATTTAATTTCTTTCTTTCTTTCTTAATCAGCTTTAATTATTTAGCCTTTATATTATTTTTACACTTATGTGACTTCACTTCTTTTAAATTAAAAAAAAACACACTGGTCTGCTCTGCTTTTACTCTGCTAGCTAGCGTCTGCCCTGTTGCCAAGTAGTTGGTTCTTCAGATTGGTTGTTGTACGTCTGATTCTATCCTGCCCCCTCTCTCTTTTATTCCCAATCCCAGGACAGGCAGGCTGTTGCAGCTTGCGAGACAAGTGACTGACGACAAGATCAGCACATGCAGTGCTAATATAAATAAGCAAACTCGTCTCTCACTCACTCAGCTCAGAGCAGCCCTCAGTCGAATTACAACAAACTGGCAGGTTGCTCACAAAGCTGATGTCATCCTGCATGCCTCCATTCGATGACATCATTGCAAATAAAACAGGAAAAAATTAAATAAAAAAGCCAGGAAATTCAGAAATTAAGGGGTGCCACTCAGGAATCGTGGCACCCATTACTTGGACCTCAAAACCCAGTAATAAATGGGTGATTTGGTACGGTTGAGAGGTATGATTTATTCAGAAAATCAAATGCAAAGAAAATTAAAATGAGAGTATGCACACATCACTGGTGAAATATAATAAGTAAAAGAACAAATGTATTCATTATCAATAAAGTCCCCAGGATAGCAAAAGAAAAGTTAAAGAGCACAGTGTGGATATCAGTAGGGAAAGATAAGTTTCATTTACGATACGGGAGGTGTATCATCAGAAGCCAAGTCAGGATACAAATGTAAAGGAAAAATGCACAAGAACTATTAGGAGATACAAAAGTGCATCTCTAGAACATGATCAGAGAACATAAAATGAAACAAACAAGTAAACAAATCAGCATAAGAAAGGTTATTTATAACAAGATTTACTATAAGAAGGAGGATATGTGGAGAAAATTAGATACCATCTTAACAAGAATGAATAAATGTGTCAGTCAAGTACTATATTTGGCACATAAATAAAGCAACAGTTAAAATATACCCCAGGATTCATGAAGCTTGTGCCAGGCGCCGGAGTAGCGTTGGCGATCTAGTGCCAAATATGGCCACTGAGCAATTCAGGTACGAGCTGTTTCCACATGCACTACCAGCTTACGCCAGAGCTGCACAGCTCCTGGAGCATGTATGCTAATTACCTCATGCGCAGCAGTGTAGCATGCAAATGAAGGTATATAGCGATTCATGAAGTGGTGCAGGCGTAGTGTAAGTATGAAGAAATGTAAACCAAAAATAGGTTTTACATTTTTTCAAACATAAAATCGGAGCCATGAAAGCGGACCAAACTTACGTATTATAATGTTAATATATGCCAATGGCTAAATATATAGCCAGTGGCATAAAAAACATGCACAACACATAAAAAATAACATTAATGTCATGGCCACACTAACGCAAAGTAAAACCGCAGTGCATCAGTGCACAAACGGGATCACAATGAAAATATATTTAGATGTCATAAAACTGTAACACAATTCATCAATTCCCCAATGGCACGCATGTTACACCACAACCATGGTGCAAGGGTTGCTACGTGTCTGTGACAGTGTTCTGCATGGTAACTAGGAATTAGTAGTCAATGCCATGCAAATGAGTCAAGTAATAATGAATCGCAAACTCCCCGCCGGTGTAAGGATGTACCACACAGTGTAGTGGTACAACACCGAGGTGTGGCCTGGAGGTAAACATGACATCAAGAGAGGGGTGCGCCACCGTAGCTGTAAGCGCATTGGAGCATTGCTAATCTGGGTTAACTGTTGCTAAGCAAAGCCACACGATAGGGGTGTGGACGTAGCCATAGCTTTGCTTAGCTGAGAGCACACAAGGTAACCAAAAGTGCATGTGAACATGGATGAAAATGCGCTCAAAACCTGGTAAACAGCACACCACAGCTGAAACAGAAAGGATACAGGAAGACAATAAGGAAATGCTGCAGCATGGTAATTGGAGTACAAATGAGTAATTAACACCTAGGAACTCACAGTGGGCCATTGACATTAGCTAACAAGGCTGCTAGCAGCTACCTGCAGAACAGGAAAGGGGAGGTGCCATACTGCAAAGAAAAGAGAAATGTCACAGCAGAACAAAGCAAACCTGCAGTAGATCAGCTACATAACGCATTTCCCAACACAATCCTGGGTTGTGAAAGTACAAAACAAGAAAGCAGGCAGCTGGATGCATGCCTGACAATGGGAGAGGAATCGGGTTGAAAATTGAAGTAAAGGGCAATAGATAAATCACGGCAGACAAGCGTAAGTCAACACCAAAGGCCCCACAATAGCAGCACCTGCTGTAAAACCAATAATTAAGATACTCCGCAGCTGGAATTGCACAAACACACCCAATTACACCAGCATCATCCATTGCACAATAGTATAAGGTGTGAAAGCACCACACACACTTGTGTATTCCCAGATACTCTGCACCACTGGTGTATACAGACGGGGAACTTTTAATATGTACATGTTAGGGGCTGCCATAGCTTTGATTCACCAGCATGTGTTGGAGACTGACGGTGGTGTGGAGGATGATGCTGACAACCATCTCAGGCACCAGAGGAGGAGAAGAGTGTTCAGATCCAGGGTAACCTACCAGGGGCTACATGATCTGGAGATAGTAGAGCATTACAGGGTGGACAGGGACACCATACAGCAACTTGTTGAGCTGTGCCGCCATGCCTCAGAGCCAAAAGTAACAGAGGGGAACCCATCCCAGTGGACACGAAGGTATGTGTAAGCTTGAGAATACTAGCCACAGGTACCTTCCAAGGGCCAACTGGGGATATCATGGGGATCTCACAGGCATCAGCATCCAAGGTACTCCACCAGTTCCTGGATGCCATGTTACCACATGCCAATGAGCACATATACTTCCCCCGAATGCAGAAGGAGTTGGCCAGCAATATGCGTCTCTTCCACCATGTGGCAGACTACCTGGAGGTACTGGGTGCAATAGACTGCACGCACATACACATCAAGACACCACCCGGTGAGCAGGGTAGGTGCTACATAAACCACAAGGGGTACCCCTCCATCAACTGCCAGGTCGTGTGCAATGCCCAGGGCATTATCATGGATGTGTGTGCTGGCAGCCCTGGAAGCTATCACGACTCCCACATCTGGCATGCCTCACAGCTGTATCAGGTATTTGCCAGGGGTGACATCCCATATGTCCACCTGGTGGGGGATGCTGGCTATGCACTGGAACCATGGATGATGACTCCCATCAGAAATGCACACACAACCATGCAGGAACGCCATAATGAGGCACAAGCAAAAACCAGAATCATCATAGAGCGCATGTTTGGGATGCTGAAATCACGGTTCCATTGCTTGGACATATCTGGTGGAGCCTTGCAGTACTCTCCAGGCACGTGTGCCCACATCTTCATAGTATGTGCCATGCTACACAATATGATCCTTACGGAAACAGCTGCAGCAGGGACAGAATGGTGAAGGCCCTCACAGCCCACCACCATTGCCAAGGGCCCACAGGCACAGAGGGACTCAGACCATGAACATCCTGTGCCAGCACCAGTAGGCAGATGGAGGCGTGCCCAGTAAGCCCATGCCTTGGCAAAGAGGGAACATATAGCACACACATTGACTGTGTAGGCACTTATGGACTGACACCCTTCTCCACTTGCACACACAGCAAACATGGATGGCACACACACACGACCATCTGTAAATTGTCATGTATAGGTGGTTTACTGAGTGCATCCTACATAGGTAGCCCTCAGCTATTGTACACACAACTGCCATTGGCACAAGGTAAGTCTATACCTGAACAGTAAATTAAGCTATCAGCATGTGTCCATACTGCATGTACAGGTTCATAGATACATAGGTAGGTACATGCTTAACTGCCCGAGGCCACTCATAAGCATAGCCAAAAAGTGTCTGCTGTTGCCACCCCATTGATTAACTAACTGTCCCTCTGTGAAGCAGAGCCAATTGCGGGATCCCTGGGGTGTATCCACTGTTCCCCACCCACTCTGCAAGGATTCCCTGGAGTGTTAGTGAGGGGTTTTGTATAATGTAATCAGGGATGTAGTTCCAAATAATGGGGAGTATCCATAACAGGAATCTTCTCAGATGATTTACATGTTACATAGTATACCTTAACCACAGCTTGCATATATAGGTAGTATTGCACGGAATAATAAACATGTGGAACACACAACTGCTGAAATATGCGTTAATCACCCTTGCACTACCAGTGCCTGCTCTGAGAGGTAAAATTACTACTGCCAGGATTAGAACACGCAACCATGTACACAATCTTCACAATAACATACCACTAAGCTACCTGAGATGGACCAGTGGCAGTTGTGTATACTGACAGGATAAAACACAAAAGGTAGGAATGTGTAGAAATAGGACAAACCGGCATGTACAAAATGAAAGGTGTATGCTATATATATATGTATAATATATATATAAATCAATATATATATATATATATATATATATATATATAGAGGGAGAGAAAGAGATATATGTCGATATATAGGGATATACATATATATGTAGATATATAGGTAGGTTAACAACATCTACATAACCATGGAGGTTCATATAAATGGGATACCTACCACATACTGACTGCTTGATATACCAACGCGCGTAATCACAAGGCTTAAAGTCTGAAAGACCCCAGTACCAAAACACCAGAAGCGCGAGGTTTAAAATCACGATGTTAAGGGACACTTAGCCAGTGCTTCTGGTGTTGCGGTTCAGGTAGGTTACTGTGTGTAAGTATGTTTCTGAGGGCTGTAGTTTGTGTAAGTGTGTGTTCTGAGTGTGGTGTGTGTTCCTGGGGAACTGTAATGTGTGGGTGTGGGTTTGCTTTGTGCATCTGTTTGTGCAATCTAGGAAGTAGAATAATAAAGTAGTGGGGTGTGGAGGGGCACAGACACTCACATGGGGGGTGTAGTGGGGCATCCCCACCTGCTCATACATAGTGTAGGATGGTTTGTTTGGATGTGGTGGGTAGCAGTGTGTCTGTGTGTGAGTGTGTGTGTGTGTTCCATGTTTGTGTTACTTTTGCGAGTTACTGTCACTGTTGGTAATGTGGGGTATGGGAGTCTGGGCCCGTTACTGTGGGTGTCGGAATTGTGTGGTTTCGGGATTCCATAGGTATCCCGTATACAGTGGTTGAAGTGTTCATATATGAGTATAACATGGACCATAGCAATCACACATTCCGCCAAGACCAACCTTTATGAACAAAGGATATGGAGAGTATATGCCTATACACTATTACAAATATGTGCTATGGACATGAGCCAATGATAGGGTTACCACCTGTCCCACTTTGCAAGGGACAGTCCCTCTTTGGGCGGTTGTATCCTGACCAAATATATTAAAAGTGGCAAATGTCCTGAGATTGTAGGACATAATTATGTCCCATATGTAATGTAACAGTTGCATACAATAGTTCTTTCTGTATCTAAAATACCTACATGTTACAAGAAACAGGATAAGCAACTAAACTGCTGCAAGAATAAGCTTATATTTAGGTGAGAAAGGAAAGTTCTATCCCTTGTACTGACCATGGGTTTGTGTCGGCCTGTAAAATCTGATGTGTGTCCCGAAAATGTCCCACTATGGCCATATGAAAAGGTGGCAACCCTAGCCAAAGCGGGTCAGTCACCAACACAACTCCAACGACTGCAAATACCTATGACAGAAATACACAACTTTCATGTAGCAACACTTTATTACATTCCGATGTATTACCAAAAGGATTCAAGGACTAACATCACCTGCATGCTATACAGGAACCACTTAACAGTGCCTTAATGAATCAGCCTGCAATTACCATAGTATTAGTCCACTAAAGGATAGGTGCTGAAATAGGGAAGGAGCCCTCACGCACATATCGATTATGTATAAAAGCAGTTCCTACACACCTGCATTTGCTATGTACACCCACCAACATCACCCCCACACCCAAACAAATTACAATACAAATTGTAATAACATCACAAAACATTCACTCACTGTACGACATCTGCAGAAGCCTTAATATACCTTGCCAGAGACACACTAACATGGCCCTATATGAAATAGTTGCTATTATACAATAGAACAGCTGCTCATGTTACAGGGTTTGTTTGCACTAATCCCGTTTCAGAGGGTTGTGTGTACAGTGGGAAGTGTTACCAATTACTGATTAACAGCACAGTATGATACACATGTGCATCAAATCAAGGATGTCTGGTGAGCACACTGTAAACCCCATAACAGTTCATGCATAGCCATACAGCTTTGAGCTGCCCAAACATCCTTGCCAGACTGAAACATCTGCAGAAGTATCAGGTACAAACAAACCCTATTACGCTATTAGTCTAGCATGGTCTTCTGTTTTTGGGCTGGTATATTGGGATATAAATCAAGCACTTAATAAGTATCGCCTATGATTTATAATGTAAGATACTAACTAATTTTGCCATCCAAACCTATGAATAATGAATGTAGGAGTTTTTAATGTTTTATTTGATTAACTTATGCTAATAAATAATGAATTGTGTAGTTTTTATACAGGGTATTTTTAAAGGTTTGTATTCTAACATCGTCAGTCATCAGGAAGAACTGTGTCTTTAAAAAGTTTTTGATACTTTGTACTTTTAATTGTCTAATTGCTGCTTTAGATTGTTTAATTGAAAGTTCTGACACTATATAAAAGAAAGTTGTTCCCTTGTCTAATTGTAACCTGATGAAGCGCACCTGAGTGTGCGTAAAAGCGCTCGTTTCATATTAAATCTCTGCTTTTTATTTTCATGGTGGTTCCTTGCAGTCTTTTCAATTTTCAACGTACAAACAAACCCTGCATAAGTAGCAATGTTCTGAAATATAACAGCTGTACTTACATGTAGAACAACATCTTCTAGCCATTACACACAATCCACGGGAGTCATGAAGCTAATATATCTCTGTCTGTCTCCATATAGCTGTTGAAATACCTCACAAACAACACATCCAGGCTGTCATCCTCGAAAGAAAGGCAAACGGACAACGCCCAAGTGGAGTACTCAATTATACACCATTGTTGCCATGGTATTGGCTAATGGAGTAGCTACACAGCTGATGTGCATCTAATTAACTACTTTGGAACACCAATTGGTGGTCAGGATAGCACGTTACCGATATTTAACTAGAAAAGGATGGCTTATCACACATTCAAACCATCTGTATATACCAGCAAAACGTTACAAAGAAGATTGAAACACAAACTGAAAAGGATTGAATTAACAGGCAACGACACCTTGGGTTACTAATAAGGTATGTAGAACACTCAGTATGTCTGTGCATGTAGTACCTGTTCTGTAATATTTAAAGTGCATGCAATCCATATAGTGGAAACAGTTATCTCGTAGTGATGTATTGTTGAGCATAGTAACACTTGTAGTATTTATAGGTGTGCTGCTGTAGGTCACAAGGCAAACACCGCATACACCACAAGGGATGCTATATAAGGGCTTTGAACACAAATATTCCTCACCAGCCATTATCAGTGGCAGGGCTGGTCCAACAAGTATGTGCTATAACAGGGGATAGTATATGTTGATATATTGTAACAGTAGGCATATGTATGGGTGTATTACTGAGAATAACATGTCAAAGGTTGACCCACTGTGCAATTATGATTTGCATTGTGGGATATTGTGCCAGTAACTGTGTAAAGTACAGTATTGTAGGCAGATATGTATTACAAGTTACATAGCATTACTGTTATGTTAGGCAAACATTAGTCATGTTTATTGGCATTTACAATACACAATAACAGGATACATATAACTTGTAGTCACCCGACAGTTTAACAGCATGATAGCAAAGTAAAATGGAAGAGCTAGTTAACTATCCATGCACATAAGACATGTAATAAGTGCAAAGGTAGGTACTAGGCTGTCTTACCAAGGGTATTTATAAGCCTAGCTAGAGTGTGTTGGCTTTTGCCACCCCCATAGGTTAGTTCCCTGTGCCTCTGAACGGCAGAGCCATTAGTTCCCTCTACCTCTGTCCAGCAGAGCCACTGCAGTGATCCCCGGAGTACATGTCTGTCTCCCATCCACCCATCAAGGTTTCCCTTGAAGAGTGCTAGAGAGGGGCCCTGCCTGATGTACATTGGAATCATGTTCCAAAGCATGGGGAATCTCTGGGTCAGGAATCTATCCGTCCAGCACGTCCTAGTCATCGTTGTGGTTAGGTGTATATTCCTAGAGCATGTGGCTCTCAGGGGCCTCTGTTTAGGTGGAGCATATCCAGCAATACTGGGTTGGACATGGGCCTTGTATGTCAAGCAGAGATCACCTGTGAGTATGCGGTATGCAGCCAAGTACAGCTGGAGTTTCTTAGGTTGGGCTGTATAGGTCATCTGTTTGAGGTCAGTAATCCTCTTGGTGTGGTACTGTTGTGGTCTTCCAAGCTGTTGCAGTTGTCTTGTAAGGTACATCCCAAATGGGATGTTGTATCCTTTAATGGGTCTAATAAGTCATGAGTAGAGAGGCACAATGGCCTCCTTTGTTCTGGATGTGAACCCATTAGAGATTAGGGGGGGCCACGTAGAAGGATATTCTAACCATCTTGTCATTATGGGTATTGAAGGAGAGATTGCTATCTACTGGGGTTCCCAGATCCCTTATTACCTTTTCTGTATGTAGAGGACTAGCACCTATGTGGTAGTCCATGGGTAATTAGTTATATCCAAAGGGGATGACTATGCACTTTTTGGCATTCAGCTTGAGGCCATGATATTGACACCAGGTATCTGTCTCAGTGCGACCCTTCCAGATGGTGTCTGTAAGAGCTGAGGAAACAATTATGTCCCCTAGTTTCCAGTTGTCTGCAAACCTTTTCAGCCAAAGCCTTCCTGTGCTTGCCTGTACATCAGAGAATTATATACCGAACATGAGGGGTCCTAGGACTGAGCCCTGGGGGGGTGCCACTTGTAACTGGTATACAGTCGGGCCTAGGGTATGCAACTCTCACTGTGTGGGTTCTGTCCATGAGCCATTTTGCAAACCATCACATGGCATAGGGGTTAATGTTCAGGCAGATGGGTATGTTGATAATACCAGAAGGAGGAATGGTGTTGAAAGCAGTTGAGAGAAATAGGTAGGCTGTGTGGACCTCCTTACCCCCTTCTAATGCCTTGGTTTCTGTCTCTAAGAAGTCCACTAGGTTTAGGAGGCATGGTCTACCCTTAACAAAGCCAAACTGGGAGGGGTCAAAGGTTTGGAGGTACCCAATGTCTCTGTGACTGAAATCCATGATGATGTGCTCTATAGCCTTGCAGACCACGCTAGTCAGGCCTATAGGGCAATAGGTCCCGTGGTCCATTGTGGCGCCACCTATGTGGAGTGGGATAACTGTTGCTGTGTGCCATTCAGGGGGCACAAAGCCCGATGCAAGGCTATTATTGAACATGGTATGTAGGTGGGGAGCCAGAACATTCTGAAGTCCATGTAAAATGCAGCCTGGGATGTTGTCCGGTCCCATGGATGCTGTGATATTGGCTTTAGAGTGTGCAGCTTTTACCTGCGTAGTTGTGAGTACAGGGACTCTGCACTCTTCCTGTATAGATATGGGCCCTTTAGGGGGTGAGAGGGGAAATAGGTAGCACTGAACCTATCTGCCAAGATGTTGGCAATATCAGTTAGTTCTGTAATGTTCATGCCTTTGTGCTGTAACTCAGAGCAAATCTGGGTGTTGACATTATTGAGATATTTGACATAGCTATAGAATGCTTTGTGGTTGTTGTTGGAATTAGTGGTGGTTATGTTTTCGTAGTTAGCTTTGGAGGATCTTATAAGGGATCTCACCTTCTTACTGAGGCTGACCATGGAGCTCCTCCACACATGGGATTGTACTCTCTTTTGCAACTGTGTCTTCCTCCTGTTGTACAGTTTGTTTATGGCAGGGGACCACCAGATTGGCTTCCTTAATTAGGAGTATAGCGTCTTGGTTCGGTTTGGGATAGCATGATACATGCACTCATGTAAGTGCTTATAGAGTGCATTTGTGTAGGATTCAGCAGTTGTAACAGTATTGTCCATCTGCATGGGTGTCATAACATTCACCACGTCTGTCTTAAGAAGCATGAAGTTGGCTTTGTAGACATATTATACTATGGTTCCCTTAATGGGGGTGGGGGCGGGATGTGGATATCAACGGTGTTAAGCTTATGGTCAGATGGAACCAACGAGGAGTTGACTTCAGGTGTGGAACACTGGCCACTCATGTTGGTAATGCCTAGGTCTAGGATATTGTTGCACCTGGTGGGTGTCTGGATATGTTGCTCTAGGGCATTGGTGTTTATGAATTCCAGAAAGCGTTGAGCTAATGAGTTGGTACACGAGTAGTTTTCTCAGTTAATGGTGGGGTAGATTCAATGAGACTATGTGATGAGTGTGGTGTGTGGTGCGAATGTTTACCTTCTCCACATGACTGTCAGGGTCAGGCTTGGTTGAGAGAGCTTTACCTCCAGTTTGGCTAGATAAGTGCATCTCTCACAGGTTGTAGTTTTGGGTGGTAGGCGGAGAGGGTTGTCTGTGTACATGAGGCAATGTCAACATTGCCTTAAGATGTCCAGATTCATCAGATAGACAGCAGAGAACACTGGCAGCTGACCCTTGGACATGCCTGAATATAAAACTAATTTCCCCTAGATAAGTGAAGAAAGTGAGTACAAGAGCTATTTTAATCTAAGCAAGTGAGAAAAGTATGTACAAAACCTGTTTACTTCTGGGTAATGAGGAAGAGTGAGTGCTATAGTAATTAGTAGCTTACATAGAGCTTACAAGTTCTGAACAAGTGCTGAGCATGAATAAGCAATCCAGATAGGGTCTTGGATAACATAAACACACTGCCCCCCAACAGGTACACAATCATATATCCATGTACACCACAAAGCCCCTGTACCCACAACTATGCAGGTACAAGCTGCACTCAGGCTGCATGGGACCTATCCACATCACAGGTTGTATAATACACATATGGCAAAACAAGTTGCTCTACACATACACATCATGTAAAACATAGCTTCATGTCAGGCTGTGTACACACTGAATGGTGCACACCAACAGGTATCACAACCCACAAAGGGGAGACACCACTGATAATGGGAAGTACTGCATTATTACCCTGCTGAGTCTGGTCTAAAAGGCCATGAACCTTGATCAAATTAATTGATGTCAGCAGTACAGATGTAGATGACAGTAAGGTTGATTTCACACTGCGTATCATAACCTTGCTAGGTCATAGGACATCATTACCCATACTGTGTTCCACCTACACTCGGTATACTAGATGTACATTCCTATGTCACAGGAGTGTTTTGCAACGGGACTGCTGGCAGAACTAACACTACAGAAGGTGTCTGAATAATACATGCACATCACACCAGTGCCAGCTACAGTAAGACAGGGTTAATTAATTGTATTCCCACTCATTGTAGTCCATACCACACAGACAAACAGAAGGCATCTGCCTATTGAAGTATGCGAATGAGTATGACCTAGGAGCAATAGCCGACTCAGAGTGTTGTGGACAACATACAGAAGGGGCTTTGTGGGTGAGCTGTGTGTGACATTTGGCCACAATCTGACAGCTACATATTGCATTGTCACCTCTATATTAATAACCCTGTACCAATGAACTACCACCTAGGCAGCGGTCAACATAATGGACACTGTGTGTAAGGGATGCAGCTGGGCAGGTGCCTTTCCTGTAATAGCTACATCACCACACTTGTCAGGTAATCATATGTGGCAACCCTAATCATGACAGGGTGCCATTCATAAATATAGAGATCATTGTCCAGCCATACACAACACTCACATGACCCATATCAGATCACATATTTCCTTTAAGGGGTATTGGCCATGTTCAGATGGAGTACACCAGCCTTCCCATTCCCCATTTCCAGTATGTACATAATGCATACCCTGAATAAATCCATGTCCAACTCAGTGATGTTGGACATGCTACACGTACACATCCTGATCTCAAACACATACTTCATGGACATCCACCTTCCTAGTACTAGGATCACCACATGCTGGACAGATCCTTGTCCCATGCACTTTACATAGTCCTGCCATACTATGCATTCCTGTCCAGCAAAGCTGCACATCACTCCCCTCTCAGCCATGGTGTGATGACCGCATGATAAATGTATCATTAACCCCGTGGATCAATTATGTGGCACTGCTCTATCTGGCCCCAGAGACCCGCCTGTCAGCTACAGCCAGGTAACCTTTCATCCTAGATTCATACATGGCCCAGGGCATATAGCCTACTAGTTGATGTTGACTGTACATGCTATAGTTGATATCCATCCCTGCAAACACCATCTGGCTAACCAGTGTCCCATGTGTATCACATGTGCAACACAGGTGATACATGGCAGGATGTTGAATTGCTGTACAGTGCCATGTAGATGTATATGGCAGAACACATACATGTAAAACCTTACGTGAGCAAGTCTACAGGGTCACAGGTCATGTCCGTTAAGGCAGTGTAAGTCTTTATATGTGACATATACACAGCATCAAGGTTGACTGCATTAATGTGGACACTTCCAGCCATGTGCTGATAGGTAGGAACACCAGTACAGGCAAACAGGCATGCCCACATCAAGACAGCATCCACATGGAGTATGAGCAATGTAATCAGGTGACACACACATATATGGTGATAATATCCACTCACCATTGAGTGTCACGTGTGTGAAGCAAACATGTCAGTGGTGTCAGTGTCATGTAGATTTGCAAATACAACTATTTAATCATAATAAATGTGATACACATGTATGTTCAGCTGTAGCTCTGTATGCCTCTGTGAGTTACTGTGACCTGTCTCCATCATTATGTCTTCCAGGTAAGCCACGTGAAAGGCTACCCCCTTATACCCACTTGGAGGATGAGGCCCTCATCCCATACCTACATGACAATCATGATATCCTGTTCAGCCATGTGCCACAGGATGCACAGCAGTGGGAAGCCCTGTGGATGGAACTTCACAGGAGGGTTAATGATATGGATGGCCACAACCGCACATACCAGCAGGTGCGCAGACACTGTACAGACCTCATTAGACTGCTGAAACAGCATGTGAATGCAATCATCAGGGAACAAGCTGCAACAGGTGGTGGATCACCAACCCAGCCTCCACTCACATGTACCGAGGAGCTACTGGCCAACCACACCTGCAAAACAACATCCACAAGCCTTAGCAGATATTGTGGACATGGGAGTCTCTCAACCACCGAGCCTGGAGTTGCCTGGCAAGTCACTACTGCACCTATAACAACTATATTCCATATAGTTGCATGTGTCACTGTACAATATGTAATGTAACATCATATGCAAGGCATGTATACACACATGCCACATACTATAGTATGCTACTCTGTGTATGCACACATGTGCATACACCATAGTATAGTGTAATGTACTGGTGTATGTGTTAACATGCACATTGCACCCTGTAGCTATCATACAGGCATGGATAATGCTCATACTGCTGTGTTACTCCTATTTAGGTACCTCTGCTGTTCTGCTGTGACAGCAGCCCGTTGCAGGTGAGACTGTTACTATTTACCAGGCATCGTAATGCACAGAAATATCTGCCATGTGGCCATTTACCTCATGTACACATAATGTATGGTCCTGTCACAATATACAGGTCGGACCTGCAATGCATCACAATGCTTACCCATGTGCAACACTTGCAAACTATGTGAGTCACCAACATGAATCCTCACAAACTGCCATTGCCAGATGTGTGGACAGCTGTGCATACAATGGTGAAGGTGCTGTTCACTGTAGAGACATGTACTACAGATCAGATCTACACATGTGGGGAATACAAACAGTACTACACAGTGGGCTGGAGTATGGCCAGCCCACAGGAGTCAATGGTGTGGATCATAGCCCTGCTATGAATGTCACACAGTGTGATGTGCTATCTTGACATCTCCATGACATCTAGTGGCCTGGCTGCAACACTGCCTAACTAACCTGAAAAACATATCCCACATACCAAACATACCACCCTTTGTCTGCATAACCCTGTCATCAGTGGAGCATATGTCATCTATGGGTGTATGTCATATGGGACAACACAGACATGTGAAATAGATGCCCGTCACAATAATTTGGCCAACACATGTACACACATGACCATGGAGGATGGCCAGAGACATGAAGCAACACACACAGTAGATGTGATGTGCTTGTGTGTACACCCTCCCATACAATGGCTACACATGGTCCAATTATGGCCTTTGTGTAATGGTTATATTGCAGATATGAAACACTAGACATCCTACAGGCCTGTGCACATCTTGTGTATGTGTGACATCAATCCACCATATAAGACATGTTGAACATCTTGAGGGTGTCACGACATGACAGCAGTCACCTGTACAGTATCCACATCAGCCCACAAATATAGTACATTCCCCTTGCTGGTGTCGGACATTAATGTCATACTTGCTCCTCATGTGTGGTACACAGATGTCATGTAGGACATGGTGTACTGATGTGTTCGCCATGTCTGGCCATAGTTGCCAGGCAGCAGCAATATGGTTGCAGATGTGCAGGGGTGTCATCTGTATACCCTTCAGTGACCTGTGTCACACGTTCCACATCATTGTTTAGTGTGTGTATACACCTCAGTGACATGGGTCACATTCCACAGTATATATGTATTGTATCTGAACACAGTCATGGCTATGAACTGTGTCTGTAACTCACACTGTATAGCAATAGAGATGCCTCATGATTCCCTGCAATGGCCATGCACATCAGCTAAATGTGCAGTATATCTGCAGGGCAGACAGACAACACTGCATTGGGACACCATTACCCCACTGTATATTTGACAGGACACCATTGTGTTAAACATGTATGCATGTCATTGCACATGTCATCAGATCACATGCCATACTACATGTGATTGTCAAGGTCATATGCCACACATTTAGCAGGTGTACTGCTAACCTGTGCTGGTCCACATGGTGTAACACAGGGATGTATGCTAACTACTACTATGATTGTGTAATTTACATGCCGTCTGCTATGACACATGCATGCTGTTGTGTGCAACCCAGGGATGCATGATAACTACCACTATTATTGTCTGCGCTGCATGCCATCTGCCATATCACATGCATGCTGCATGCCTTCTGCCATATCACATGCGTGTGTGTCTGTGTGTCTATGTTTCTGTGTGTGTGTGTGTCTATTGTATAGATTGTAATGTACAGTTCTTGTCTGCCCTCACAGGTGATGTAGGTGCATTGCCCTCCTGTGGTACATCTGATGTTAGTGTCCCCACAGACTCTAGCAGTGATGATGAACATATGATTGAGGCACAGGCAGGGTTGTCAGGGGCTGAATCTGTGCCACTGGTTGCCATTCCATCTATATCCCCCTCATCCCCACACATAGATCCCATGCCTGCACATACTCCATCACCAGTGGCCATAGAGGAAGGACAGTTGGCATGTGGTAGCATGGAACAGGAAAGTGTGGGGGCTATGAAAGGTGTGCCTGCACACCATGGTGTCAGCCAACTGACTGGTGGTGCCCCACACAGGCATGTGTCCAGTGCTGCTCATAGGAGGACCTCTGGCCAACATGCTCCTGCAAGACAGAGCGCAGCAGCTGGTGTCACCAGATGCATGTTTCAGGCTGTTATGGAGGCACAGGCACGTGCTCAATGGCACAACAGAGAAGATCAGAGGCTTCAGAGGGCTGATGTCCGTTCTTTAAACAACAACATCCAAGCAATGGTAAATGCTCAACAGCAGATTGCTGAAGCTTTGGATAGACGGTTGGGTGACATGGTTGGAGTCCTTGACCGTGGCATGACAAACTGCGAGCATGAGCTGTCTGTGTTGGAAAATCTGGTAGGAGTGAGGCATCGGGCACATGGATGTAGGCCTGCTACATCACCTGTTTCAGGTCTACGTCTACCAGCTACCTCACATGTCCGCTCCCATAGTGACTGTAGCAGCAGCAGTGCATCTGGTGCTGTGCTTTCCACACCATGACACAGCAGGCCATGTGCACGTGGCCCTGGATGGTCCCAACAGGTACATGGTTCCAGTGGACAAGTGTCATCAGACAGTACCCAATCTGCACCTCTGCCTGGTAGTGCCCGTGCAACCCCTGGCAGGCACAGGTCGCATGTCCATGGCTGGACACCGTGAACTGTATAACCTGGTCTGTACAGTCTGCAGCTGTCAATAATACCCCTTTGTAGGCCAGACACATGCCAGAACTGTGTGCATACATACACGCACACACTGGAAACATACATAGGGCACTGCAACACACACATGCATAACATCCACACACACCCAATTAGATAAAAAGCCCTAACCCACACACATGATGTCATCCAATGGTGCAGCCTAGGCTTCTGGCAAACATTATCATCCTGTGTATATGATGATGCATGTGCCGCATCCCTGACATCCACACCATCGGTGCAGGGATATGCTCATATGGGCTGATGCACAAAGTGATCAGACTAGGAAGATAAGTGTAGTTTACAATTGCTGAGTACTGTTGACAGGCAGCAGACATACCCATACCATGCACTACAGGTGTACAATGCATTTCATACTGTTAACAGCATGTGTCTTGTGTAACACCAGTAACTGCATGTTGGTCATGATGTTCTGCTTTCCTCCTTCAGGTCTAATTGCACGTGCCGTTGGATGCCAGTGTTTGCAGTTAGTGTCCCATATGTCAATGTGGACTACTCACAGGTATGTATGAATATACCAGCATGCACCATGTAGCTGCCACATAACAGTGAGAATGTCCCACATTCCAAACATGTCTATTGATCCAAGAGCATGACAGCTTTGTATTAAGCTACTGTGGCTACAGATGTGACATCCATACTGGGTGACATCACAGGTACAGTTACATGGAGTGGTGAGGTAAGAGAGTGGGCTAGCTGATTACAAGGGTAGAGGTCAGTGGGAAGTGTGATGCCTCATTGGGAAGCGGTAATACACGTTCCCATGACAGGATGCCAACACACAACTGCACCCACACACTCAGGTATTGACACACATGTATTCAGTGACACAGTAACACACACTCACACACAGTTGCTACTGTTGAGGTGAGGACCCCTGCCTATGTGCAAATCATCATTACAGTACTGTGCACCTACATGACGCACCACAGAGAATACACATGTACAGGTAGTCAGTATGGCTTAAGATCAGAGACATCAACACGGATAGTAGATTGCATTGCCTGGATGGGGAGAGGAGTCTTATCAGTTCAGTATGGTAACATACATCCTCACTCCAGGGACCAGACAGCCATACATACACACACACACATACACACACTGTGGCATTCACTATTGCATACACCTATGTCACGCACATACAGATACCTCACATGTGTGAGATACACACCCCTGCCTATGTCCTGCTTTCTACATTGTAGTCTGTACAGATGTGTACACTAGTGTACAGGAGAGTGAGTAACAATTGAGATGTATTCCCCACCATACATGACATATATGGACACACACGCAACCACACATGCCAGTACTGTGAATCAAAGACCTGCCTAGCTCATGATATGTATGACAGACCTACAGCAGTATTGCATGCATTTCAAAGTGTACTGACGCTTCCTTTGGCAACAGTGCTGATATATGTACACGGGACGTCTTAACTGTTAACAGGTGGCAAGTGATTTACCTTCGGTGTCACCCTGACCGCTGTCTAAGTTGTGTGTTATGTCCTTCAATTAATGAAACCATTGCTTACCGGTTACACAGGTTATTGTAGGACTGCTTGTGACACACCTGTGAGCTGTCCTCAGCAAACATCCATCTGCAAAGATGCCCCACCACTTAGTTATTTCCACACATCTGTCCATACCTGAGGTACATCTTTCTGTACATTCAGCATATCACCATATACAGTTGGCAATGTTGAGGCTGCATTGCAACTGCATGATGTACTAAGATACACATCACCTGCATACATCAGCAACTGCACACGCATGGTATCTGAATGCACACCACTACATGTACATGTGTGTAGGTCCTACAATCCTGTCATTTGGGCATGTTTGTAGGAATTGCAATTGGTGGACATGTGTAATGACATACATGACACATGGACTGTTGTATGATATGATAGGTGTAATGGGTGACCGGTACAGAGGGAATGTTACCACCGTCAACATTGATATCACACCTTATATACTGTTAGCATTCAGCAGCCATAGACCTACATTTCATGTGCATGTGTGTAATGGCAGTAGCCACCTGTTTGCACAAAGGACAACAGCTATGCTATTTACATGTATGCTGTGTGCATCTGGCATGTGCATACCTAGGGCAGGTACATGTATGTCATATCCAAACATGAGGGTGTGTACTGGTGTAGAGCAACAGTCATCTGCTAATGCTGTAAATAACCGAGGGCCCCTGGTATGTGTACAGCTAACCTGGTTACAGACAGTGGTATCATTGCATTGCATAACACATGATGCAACTGTGTCAGTACATGGGTACTCTCTACAGTTGATGTAGAGCTTGGTACAGTCCACTGGTCAAGGGTCACATGGTGGTGTACTCTTATGTGTCCTACAACATGTATGGATGTGTGTTGGTGGTCTGAAGGCATGGTGGTGTCTGAGGTTCACATCCTAGAATGCAGCATGTGACACTGTGTCCTGCACATGACTCATCTGTGATGCCTTTCATGGGGGTACCAGTCAGTACATGTGAGTGGCCTCTATGTATGTGGGGACACCACCACCTGGAGTGGTCCATACATGTGTTATGGCCCACATGTCTGGTTCTGAGGTATATGGTGGTAGTGCTGTTGTGCACTACAGAGCCATCAGCCAGGTGTTCCTCACTGCACAGATGTCAGTGCTCCCCATTGTTGGATCTACAGTGAGCAGCTGTGATTATGGATGCTACACATCTAGCACTGGTTAGCATAAGCATACAATGCAGTTGTCCTCTAGGTGTCAGTGTGGTATCCTGTGTTTAGGACATTTGCCTTGGAATGGCACTATATGGGCGGATGCGACTTGGATATTATCCCCACTCCCTTGAATCATGGATACATGTGATATGTGTCAAAGGCCTGTCTAATGTCAGTCATGTCATCCCAGAATGACAAACACTGGACAACCTCGTACTTACAGCAGGGCATTGGCTCATTGTGTTGGTCAAGCAGTTGCCACTTCTAGAAAGGCTCATTGTGTTGGTCAAGCAGTTTCCACTCCTAGCAAGACATCACTGTGAGTGGTGATATTGTGCTTGGTATAGGATGGTACATCTAAGGTGATGGACAGCAGCAGACATTGTGTAAAAGACCAGTGTCAGATATATGTAGAGCAGCGTTCCTGCTAACAATGACAACTGCTAACACCAGAGCCCATTACAATGTGTTATTTACTTCTACCTGTAATAGCATGGCCACTGTGGCCTTCTGTGTTTAGAATCAGAGTGCATCCCAGACAGCCTTGTGCTACTAAGTGTGTGAGCATGACCAGTGACACCTTGTGTCGGTTATGTGCCTCTGTGTAAGGGCATGGCCATTGTAACCCTCTATAGTGATAGTTGTCATCCATTCCACAGATGGGCATACTCCAGGTCAGCCCATTACAATGTGTTCTTTACATCTACCTGTAATAGCATGGCCACTGTGGCCTTCAGTGTTTGGAATCAGAATGCATCCCAGACAGCCCAGTGCTACTAAGTGTATAAGCATTCCCAGTATAACCTTGTGTAGATGGACCCATAGTACATTCTGAACAGCCCTGTGCTACTAAGTGTGTGTGCATGTCCAGTGACATCTTGTGTCAGTTATGTGCTTCTGTGGCCATTGTAACCCTTTATAGTGATAGTAGTCGTCCATTCCACAGATGGGCATATTCCAGGTTAGGATGGATTCCTACTTTAAACACACAGGTTCACAGGTATGTACATCTTAACTGCCAGCATCCCTGTTGATGTCCGCATTCCTAGAGGGTCATAATGGCAGCCTTGAAATGTGTAGTCTGTGTGGCGCGAATCGTAACTATGTAGTATTGTAATAGGGATCTGTAGATAGGCAGGTGCTCCTTTCCTGCCACTGGCGTGTGTGTGTGTTTGTCCCCATCTGCCTGAGGACTGAAAAATGCCTTTAGACTGCTCACACTCCATACAAATCTTATACCCACCTTTGGCAAGGCTGATGATGTCACCCATCTACAAATACACCACTGGGAGTGCTGTGTCCCAGTAATCTCGGTACCGCATTCTGTAATTGCGTAATGCTGTAGTGTAATAAAGTACTTAGGTCAGTGTTCTAATCCCAGACTTGCCATGTGTGTGTGTGTTTGTCCCCATCTGCCTGAGGACTGAAAAATGCTTTTAGACTGCTCACACTCCATAAAATTCCTATACCCACCTTTGACAAGGCTGATGATGTCACCCATCTACAAATACACCTCTGGGAGTGCTGTGTCCTAGTAATCTTGGTGGTGCATTCTGTAATTGCATAATGCTGTAGGGTAATAAAGTAGTTAGGTCAGTGTTCTAATCCCAGACTTGCTCTGTGTGTGTGTGTGTGTGTGTGTGTGTGTGTGTGTGTGTGTGTGTGTGTGTGTGTGTGTGTGTGTGTGTGTGTGTGTGTCCATCTGCCTGAGGACTGATAAATGCTTTTAGACTGCTCACACTCCATACAATTCCTATACCCACCTTTGGCAAGGCTGATGATGTCACCCATCTACAAATACACCTCTGGGATTGCTGTGTCCCAGTAATCTTGGTGGCGCATTCTGTAATTGCGTAATGCTGTAGTGTAATAAAGTAGCTAGGTCAGTGTTCTAATCCCAGACTTGCTGTGTGTGTTTGTCCCCATCTGCCTGAGAACTGAAAAATGTTTTTAGACTGCTGACACTCCATACAATTCTTATACCAACCTTTGGCAGTGCTGATGATGTCACCCATCTACAAATACACTTCTGGGAGTGCTGAGTCCCAGTAATCTGGGTAGCACGTTCTGTAACTGCGTAATGCTGTAATGTGCTAAAGTAGTTAGGTCAGTGCTCTAATCCCAGACATGCCGTGTGTGTGTGTGTGTGTCTGTCTGTGTGAGACAAGTACAGTGCTTTGTAGAGTATGCACCCTCTGTACAAATCACATGACCACCTTTGTCATTCCTGTTGTTGTCACCCACCTAGGTATACACCTGAAGGTGTGCTGCAACCCAGTATTCACCGTAGCCCGTGCCCTAAAAGTGTATTGCTGCAGTGTGATACGGTAGGTAGGGGTTTGTATACAAGACATGGCAAGTGTGTGTTTGTCTGTCAGAGCCTGTGTAGAGGTGGCTGTGAGTGAGTTACCATTGAACGTGTTGGGGAGCGGATGTTGTAGTTTTCCTATATGGTGTCTGTCTTATGACACATTGGCCACCTCACAAGGAGTACAGCAGTCAGTCAGCCACAGGACTGTGTTGTCAAGACATACCCCTACATCTGGCAAAAGGCCTGGTGAACAAAGTATGCAACCCTACTAGTGCCCAGTACATGTCCCGCACCCATGTGCCATGCACAAACAAACTTGCCTAGGATATCCCGCTATGTTGATAGTACCATGCACATTGATGACAGATAGTAGGCAAAGTGTTAATGCAGTTGCCTGCAGAGGAAATGCCACCCTGTACAGTGGTACAATGGGCACATACATGCGGACATTGAGCCTTCACTATGTTCCACACTGGATGCCTGCAACATATGTGGTGCCATCAAATGTGATCCACAGAGGCCATACAATGCTGTACGCATGTGCCCTGTATGGATCCATGCCACTGACACTATGGAATACCTGCAGCATACTATCAATGCAGGTGCAGGGTCGACCTGCTCACTATAAGCAGGTTTTGCCACACCAGGCCAGTATTGGCATATCAGAGGATAACAGGCTGTGTACACAACATGTGCCTGCCAAACCAGGTACACCTGTACATGTCACTTTACAGTATTGTGGGGCATGCACATGCCAGGCAATGTCCATGTGAAGGACTATCAAACACAGACATGGCATGCATTGCAAAGCTATGGCCATACACATTGGTAACCTGGATGTCAGGGCAGATCATGCAGTACCCATCTGTGTAGGACATTGCAGACACTACACCCCTGCACTGCACACCATTGTTGGGTGACGCAATGCCAAGGATTACCCCTCACCCAGCCTTGTACAGCCATCTTGCACAGCCAACCACTATGCACCCATGAAGCAATGCATACATGCATGCCAGTACTAACACCTTGTGTCAGCGTGTGGGTTTTGATGCTCTCAACCACAGTCAGTCCCAGTATAACCCTCATTGGCATACCAACAGATGTCAAACACTTTCACATGCCCTAGCCCATAATACCTCCAGATATCCTCTGTGGTGCATGTAATCCTGTGCATTACTGCAGTGTGGCAAACTAAGTAGTTAGGTTGTGTATTTGTGGCTCTGGCAAAGAGGGTCAATGCGTGCCCATTAGAGAGTGTGGTTGTGTTGTCAATGGCATCTGTTCACGTGGACAGCCATGTGTGCCACACCTAATGTATGTCTACTATATCTCTGTTGCAGATGTCACTCACCTACACACATATATGTTCTTACAACACAGCAACATGTCACCTTTGTGGTACATGTAGTAACATCATGCACATGTAATAGTAATGAGTAGTCAGTCAGGGTTTGACCCCTGTACTGTTAGGTGTGTGGCAGATGATGCTTAGGGTTATATCTCCAAACCCTTCCCTGGTGTACTTTCCCTGTCCCACCCACACTCTCTCTGGTGGATGTGAAGGAATACACCTGCTCAGCAGCAGCGTGTGTATTGTAAGTGATGGACATGGTCAGTTGATGGCCTCTGCACCTATTGCAGTCCTCCTCTAGCTGATTGCATGTGGAACAGCTGTGATGGTGTTCCCATAGCCATTCACATGATAAACACAGTACACTATCTAGGGAAAACATGTTGGTATTTGGCCATGACAGTCGCTGTGAGTGGTACCTGGATGTGGTGTTCGGACACAGCATCACAGATGATATCTGGATGTACCTCAAACATTATACACAGTGGGAAATAGCCTAAAGACAGGAGGGTGATGTGCCACACATGACTACAGCATGTAAGTGTAGCTATGCTGCATTGAGACTACTCCCTGTTTAACATATGTGTGGTAATGGCTATTCTGCATGTTTTAATACAGACATGACAGTACTCTGTTCGTGAGGGACCCCCATCTGTAGGGCCATCTGTGAACTGCTCAGTGTGTGCAACCATTTGTTTCCTATGTTACACACTGAACACACATCTGTGCACAGCAAAAGCATACTCCTGTTATCCTCACCCCTGTCCCTCAGGCGCACCATCCTGGTATGCACATCACTCCTAAATGGTCCAGGTACACCTGATGAGGATGACTCCATTGTACACACAACACTACCGGTCCCTGTATGGTTACCCCATGTACCTCTATCATGATGATGATGTAGCGCACAGCACCTTGCAAGAGTACTGTTCACACATAATGATTGGACAGGTACTGTTGTGTTAATGTACATTACATGCACAGAGTGATGTATACAGCCAATGTACAACTATTTGTGTGTAAGAATGACACATAACTATCTGAGGGAGTCTTGAGATCACATAGAACAACACCACTACATAATACATGCATCACTGGTGTTTCCAGTTTCTTTCATTTGTAATGCTTTGTTGCCACATGGTATGTTCCTGATATATCTCTATATATGTATGTTCCTATATGCTGGACATGAACACTCACATATACATCTACGTGATGGGATAGATTCATATACTGTTGAATGACTGCGCTGTATGATATGTTTGTGGTACTGTCCGTTGTTTGTATATCTGACATGGCTTATTCGTAATTCACATTAGTTGTGTGTGCAGGGTCCTGGTTCAGAGCCTTGCAGAGGACGTTTATTTGGTTGCACAGCAGAACAAGGCCATCGGATACGGAGGGAGTAAGGCACATTAAAGCAGTTGGGAGCAAGTGTGCATGGGTTTGCATGGTGTTACTCACAGTTGACCTCTGGTTACAGCTTTTTACACTCAGTTAGCCTCTACACTGCTTTATCAGTGCAATACTCGCATACTGGTAGCCAAACAGGCTTACACCCGCTTGCTCCCGCACTTGCAAATGCACCAACATTGGTGCTTGCATCTAACACTCACATCCCTGAGTGGGAGTGAGGACCACACTATTACCCTGTGATGCCTATTACATCGGATTACTTGACTACACTATCGGGAATGGCTGCCCATTAGGCGACGGCATGGCATTCGACTGTACGGAATCGATGGCCTGTCCAGTAAATTAATCATATTATTTGTGTGTTCCTCATACAATCTGCTCCTGTCTGGCTGATACATGGGAACCAAGACTCTTCAATAAAGACAAGTAATTGGATTTTGGGAGCCACATCCGTTGGCCGAGTCATGCTACCGCATACCTATTATAGGCTTGACACCTTCCTGCGAAAATAATCAAGACACAGCAAATGTCCTGAGACTACAGGACAGAAATATATCCTAAGTTTTTTTAATAGTGGCATAAAACAGTTATTTTATATATGAAACTTCTATATGTTATGTGAAGTAGCATAAGCAATTCAAATGTTACTAGAATAAGCTTTTATTTGTGCAAATAATTAAAATTCTGAACTATGCACAGCTGTAGGTATGTTTTATCCTGGAAAATCTGACATTTCTACAGAACATGTCCCACTTTGGTTATTTGAAAATGTGTAAAATATATATATATCTGTCTGTACATTCACATACATATACACCTACATGCATTTTTACATTTCCCATACTGTTAAATGACCGCCAGTTGCCGTGGCGCCATAATCACCCTATTTCCGACTGCCAGATGGGGAAGCTTCATGGGAACATGTGACAGGTATTTATTCCCAATAATGCACGTGGGGAGATGTGCATCACGGTCAGGTGTTTAATCCCAGGTCGTAGGTTCGGCAGGACCAGCTGGAGGCTGAATAGGGTTGTGGTCAGGTACTGCTAATCTGAGTTGTGCCCGTTAGGGTTGGCACCTTTTCAAATGCCCCCAGTGGGACATGTTTTGTACAAACATGCAAAACATACCCACAGCCAGTATATAAGACAGAAATTCACTGTTTTGCCTACCTACATAAATGCTTATTCTTGTAGCACTTTAGTTGCTTATTCTGTTACTTATAACATTTAGGTGTTTCAGAAACAGAATAACTGTTTTATGCAACTATTACATTAAATATAGGAAATATGTTTGTCCTAATATCTCAGGACATTTGCCATTTTTCCAATTTGTATGCACAACTGGCCAAGGAGGGACGGCCCCTCACAAAGTGGGACAGGTGGTAGCCCTAGTGCCTGGATGTCAACGGAGGTGGACATCATGTTATGCCACAAAGTCTAATCTTGAGAACAGACACTTATCCCATAAGGGATGTCCAAAAATTGTAAACGATGGACCCCATTCAGCTGGCTATTCAAAAATGTGGTAGGGTTATGCATGCATGGGATACCTACTTTGCATGCCTGAGACTGCCTAGGGTGCAACTGCCTACTAGATGTGGGTAGGGCTCACTATGTGCAGATATGGCTGCGCCAAGCTAGCAGCACGTTTATGGGTGGTTTTGGTGGCCGTTCAGCAAGGGGGAGGGTGTGCTGTGGAGGGGATGATGGGTATTCAATTATGTATCCAGGTGTGTTGGGGTTGGATGGCTCAGTTCAGGCCAGACCATTATGTGTGCGTAAGCCAGTAACGTTTCTATACATGTCTGCCATTTCCCTCATCAGAGTGTAATACTTTAAATACTTTTTAATGTTTTTGAACTGTGTGCTTATATGTTTTAAATGTTTTAATGTTTAAATATTTTATCTCTCAACCTGTATAATTTTAATTGTAGTTATTTTGTATGTACCCATTGTTTGTCTGTACTGGAGCTTTTCTCCCCAGGACTCCATTGAAAACGGGTTCTTTTGGCCCAATGGACTATCCTGGTAAACCAACTGCAAATAAATAAATAAATAAATAAATATTGCATATTTTAATGTTCATATGTTTGTGGGATTGTGTTCTGCAGTATGGCCTGTCAGGTTATATTGCAAATGTGAATGTTCGTTCTTTTGTTTCCTTCCTGATTCACCCACTGCTCTCCCGTGCACCTCCAGTTCACCTATTGTGCATCTGACCCAGTCTCCCCTTGGTGAATTATTACATTACCTGTCATCCCCCACCCCCATATTCCACACACACCATCCATCCCTTGTCTGGTTGATGGCCCATGGCACAGACAACAGAACACATTGCATACTCTACATATCTCTGGTACCAATATGGTTGTGAGGACAACCCTGGCATATTTGATCTTCCACATGCTGTACTTCACGCACATAGGTACACGCAAATACCTATATTTCATGACATGGTAGGTAGATGTGGGTAATACCCATTCATCTTTGGCACGTCCAAACAGGGACGACCTGGACCGCGAAGGGGCAGATATTGAGCGAATGCTCTGACCATCGGTAGGGTTGCCACCTTTTCAGATGGCCAAAGTGGGACATCTTCAGGACACACATCGGATTTTACAGGCCTACACATGCCCAAGTTCAGTACAAAGGAGAGTACTTTACTTTTATGCCTAACTAACAGCTTATTCTTGTAGCATTTTAGTTGCTTATTCAGTTTCTTATGACATTTAGGTGTTTCAGATACAGAATAACTGTTTTATGTGACTATTACATAGGACATATTTTTGTCATTAAATCACAGGACATCTGCCATTTGACACTAAGTGTACAGGACACAACTGCCCAAAGAGGGACTGTCCCTCGCAAAGTGGGACAGGTGGTTACTCTATATGTATATATATATGTATACACATACACATCTATATGATTTAATTACTTTGATCATACTGTTGAATGACTGTGCTGTCTGCTATATATGTGATAACATCGACGTTAGGTATAACTGCCGTGGCTTAGTGGTAAATCACATTGATTGTGATGTGTAGGATCCTGGCGTTGGGCCTGGCCGACAAGGTATATTGTGTTGCTGGGCGGAACAAGGGCCGTTGGACAAAGGGTGAGTACAACAATTCTCAGCTGTGGTTTCCCCTTTAACCACCGATTCACGTCACGCAATATTCTTGTACATTCTTACTGTGATACGTCACCCCAGTTCACATTTCATTGGTATTATATCATTATACAGCATAAAATTAGTAAGATATGCTCGTATACGGATTATGCGTCATAAATGGTGTGTGCTGCAGTCAAACCGGAAACATCTGCTCGATAGTTGGATGCTCTGACCACTACACTATTAGCGTTCTGCTTCATTTATGTGTATACCCATGGTTCATAGTTACCCAAACACACACTTCAACATTTCATTAACACAGCAGGCATCCATTTTCCTGTTGGGAAAAACTGCACTACTACACATGTGCCATTCCCTACAGCTCTGGCCCCGTGCAGCATGTTGACTCACTCAACGTATATTCAGACCTCCAAAGCCTATAGTCCTGGCACATACGTGTATTTGATTGTCAGGGTGTTCATATGGTCATCCGGGTTTAGGCTTGTCTGACTGGGGACCAGGACTGCCCTGTACCTACTTGAAAGTCAGACTTAGCACAGGGACATAGTTAGTTCTACTTTTAGCGTCCTACCTGTGGTTGGGGATGCAGAGGTGTGCTCAACTCTGTCCAACCTGATATAACAGCACAAAATATTACGGGGGGGTGCCATTGTTGTTTCCCTTCACATTCGTTATGACTGCTATATTGTGACCATGTTCATTCTTCATATATATATATATATATATAAATATATCGGTCTGTACATACACATGCATATACACCTACACGCTTATTTACAATTCCCATCCCGTTGAATCACTTCCACTTACCATCGCGCACACACGCTTGTATACTCACTTACGTCTAGGGTTGCCACCTTTTCAAATGGCCAAAGTGGGGCATTTTCGGGACACACATCAGATTTTACAGGCCAACACATACCCACGGTCAGTACAAAGGTTAGAACTTTACTTTTTTGCCTAAATGAAAGCTTATTGTTCTAGCAGTTTAGTTGCTTATTCTGTTTCTTGTAACATTTACGTATTTTACATACAGAAATAACTATTTTATGCAACTGTTACATGAAATATGGGACACAATTATTTCCTACAATCTCAGGACATTTGCCATTTTATTATTTTTGGTCAGGACACAACTGCCCAAGAAGGGACTGTCCTTCACAAAGTGGGACAGGTGGTAACCCTACTTACGTTGGCTTTAAAGCACCTTAATCACCCTATATCCAACTGCCACTATGCGAATGTGAAAGGTATATATTACCGATAATGCACGTGGGGAGACGTGCATCACAGTCAGGTGTTTAATCCCGGGTCATAGGTTCTGCATGACCAGCTGGAGGCTGAGCAGGGTTGCGGACAGCTACTGCTCATACAACTTGTGTCCAGATGTCTACGGAACTGGACATCGTGTCGTGACACCAACTCTAATCTTTAGAACAGATACTTATCCCATGAGGGATAACTTTTGGGACCGATAACCTCGATTTTGTTGGATTTACTAAAATGAGGTAGGGTTATACATGCAAGGAATAAATAGTTTGCATTCCTGAGACTGCCTAGGGTGAGACTGCCTACTAGATATGAGTAGGGGTCATTATGTGCAGATTTGGCTGCGCCAAGCTAGCAGCCTGAGTATGGGTGGTTTTGGTGGACATTCACGGAGTGGGAGGGTGGTGTGCTGTGGAGGGGATGATGAGTATTCATTTATGTATCCAGGTGTGTTGGGGTTGGATGGCTCAGTTCAGGTCAGACCATTATGTGGGTATGTGCCGGTAAAGTTTCTGTACATGTTTATCGCACATTTTAATGTTCATATGTTTGTGGGATTGTGTTCTACAGTATGGCCTGTCAGGTTGTATTGCAGATGTGAATGTTTGTTCTTTGGTTTTCTTTCTGATTCACCCACTGCTCCCTCGTACACCTCCAGTTCACCTATTGTGCATCCAACCCAGTCTCCACTTGGCGAATTATTACATTACCCATCACCCTCCACCCCCATATTCCACACACACCATCCATCCCTTCTCTGGTTGATGGCTCATGGCACAGTCGACAGGACACATTGCGTACACTACATATCTCTGGTACCAATATGGTTGTGAGGACTACCCTAGCATTTTTGATCTTCCACATGCTGTACTTCACGCACATAGGTACACGCAAATACTTATCTTTCATAACATGGTAGGTAGACCCGGGTAATATCTGTTCATCTTAGGGCCTTCCTGACAAGGACAACTTGGACCACGAATGGGCAGATATTGAGCGAATGCTTTGATCATTGGTAGGGTTGCCACCTTTTCATATGACCAAAATGGGACATTTTCGGGATACACATCAGATTTTACAGGCCAACACATACCCACAGTCAGTACAAAGGATAGTACTTTAGTTTTATGCCTAAATGTAAGCCTATTGTTGTAGCAGTTTAGTTGCTTATTCTGTTTCATTTAGTTGCTTATTCTGTTTCTTGTAACATTTAGGTATTTTACATACAGAAATAAGTATTGTATGGGACTATTACATAAAATATGGGACATAATTATGTCCTACAATCACAGGACATTTAACATTTATAATGGTTTTGGTATGGACACAACTGCCCAGAGGGGGACTGTCCTCACAATGTGGGACTGGTGGTAACCCTAACCACTGGGCTAGGCTTAGCAATTGGCGGCACGCTAACACACTGCGTTTCACTTCCACTTGGTATAACTATCGACACTACAATGGAATACGGGCACGGGGTTTTAAATGTCATTTGTTTGAGGGATGGGGACTCAATATTCAGCTACGTGCCTTTGTGTTTACTTTTTATTTTGGTGTTCGCAAAACTGTCTTGTATGCTTTGCATATATTTCAGTATCCATGGACACTGACAGTAGTGATTACTATTAGACGCAGGCTGTACTAGTCAGCATTTTAGATTGTGCATATGCAGCCAACATGTTCATGCCTCCTTGCAGAGCTTAGACACGCCCTCTGCACTCATGCACGTTTCCTATGCACATGGCCGTTGCGACAGTGCGCCTTCATTAATATACATGTGGTGCTGCTGCGCCATCTCTACGCCACACGGTTGGCGCAAGGCTAATGCCGTCCTTGCGCCGAGCTTCATGAATCCCGGGGATAATAATCAAATAGAAACCTTAAAACACCGATGTTGCATACTGAAATTAATAACATAAACAGGGAATATAAGACAGGAATACAAAAGTAGTATGTACAAATGCTAAATGATTTCAAGAGAAAAGAATATAGCATCAATGATTTTCCTGACCAGTTAGGTATCAAGCTGGGAAAGAAGATACAGGAAAAAAATGTATGTTTAAAAAAAGTTTGTAATTTGAAAAGTATTATTTTTAGATTATGCAGACGCATTTGTAGGGAAGGCTGCAAAGTCTAACGCATACCTCTAAGAAAGCAGGATTATTGCATTTGTTAACTGTATTAAATGGTGCCTGAAATAAATTTAAGGAAGTATTTTTCCAGACAGGTCACAACTCTTTTATTAAGGGAAAAGATGGAAATGAACAGTTTTGTAGGCAAATATAGCCAGAAGCAGAAGTATTGCCAGTGTGTTTTGGAAACTTAAAAATCCTGCAAACTATTACTGATTTTTAAGCATGTAATTCATATTTATGAATGACAAAACAGCAGATGCCAAAGATTCCTGCATAGATGGGAATATGTCCCTCTTGTATTTTCCAGAGGAAAAAGGCTTACACATAACTGTTTAATTTTTGATGAACAACTTTGTCTCTAAAAGTGGAAATTAGTAGTATAATGTAAAAAGATGTACAGTAGATTTTACTACTTAGTTTTTTTAGCTTAAAATTAGGTTTTAGGCAATATTTATATTAAAAGGTGGATATTCTATATTGCTATAGATATCATTGGAAGTCATCTTCAAAAAAGAGCTTGCACCAAAAAATAACTTCATAGAGCAAAAAGTAATAAAACATTTTAACATTTCAATTAGATCAGTAATTTGTGCTAGACTTACCCTAAAGAAAACACAATTCATGATTCTCTTACTTGATTCAGACAAACAACTGGCTCATGAGAACTTCCTTTTACACATATAAGTTAACCTTGTGATTCTGTCAGCCACATTTTAGCAAAATATTGTTCTATTATAAATCAAAAATGTCAGTGTTTGAAAGCATTACATCATTATTAATGGATAATGACATTTATGCAAGACAATTGTTACATCACTACTAATGAATAATGACATATTTTACAAACCAATCTATCCCTTCACATTATATCTGTAATCAAAACCAGTTTCAGATTTTGACTTCCTCTAGTCATTAGGTTTTTACACATGATAAACATTAGCAAAAACTCTTAACTTACTGACTTTTTTCGCACAGAAATTATTTATGAGACACAAAACTACATTTTTTCCATAATCTTTTGCCCCTATCACACCACCATCATCCGTTGTCTCATTCTTTCCCCTGTCCCCCAGGATTCAAAGATGCCAGCATAAAACATGAATCACAATCATCATCCAATAGGAATCAGGCTGTGGACAAAAGTGGCCTGTGAGCACATTTTCCAGGCTAAATGTAAACTAGATATGATCACTTAACACATACAGAAGCAGGGTTGCTAGATGCCCGTGTGCCAAGCAATGCTCAAAAATGGTATGTTGCCATAGAAAAAAGTTATTACATGATTAAAAATAACTGAAAATATTATTCATCTTCATCTGAAGAATCTGCTAAAATGCAGTGTTGCCGATATATATATATATATATATATATATATATATATATATATATATATTTTTTTTTTTTTTTTTTTAATACATATCTTTAAAATAATACAGGAAATCTAACTCAGACATTGCTTAGTCCAGCATTCCAAGTACTACTGCACACTCATCCCTTTACTTTATTTGTCTGAACCAAGCTGAACTGAGGTGGGCTACCAGCCACAACTCTGAGCTGAGATTCCAGACAACCAGAGACTTTTGAGCTTCCAAAAACCATATGTTGTCTGTTTTTTTACTTGATTATACTATTTACTGCACATTTACTTATGTTCTGTTTATTTAATACTGTATTTAATACTGTAAACTAAACTGCAGTGTTGTACTGCATTTGTCTGCCTTACTGTACCTGTTAAATTGTATTTTTTTGCTGTTTTCACTGTTTGCAATGTTTTTTTTGCTATTTTCACTGATTGCAAAGTAACTGTTGCTACTTTTTACTGTTTGCTAAGCATCTGTTCTGTTTGCTCTGTATTCCCAAGCAGTGTTTAAAATAATTGATTTTTTGCTGTTTAAATCATTCTTTAGTGTCTCCTTGTTGTTTTTCTGGTGTTTAAAACATTTTAGTGTCTCACTGCCATTTTTCTGCTGTTCAAATATTTTTTTTAGTGTTCCCTGCATAAATTAGTGTAGCTAGCAGCTGTAGCATAGTCCAGATACAGGTTTGCTGCATCTGGGTCTGTTTGTAGCAGCTGTTGTATTCTGAGCACATTTTCCAAGCCATCTTTAATTAGAAGGGGCTCTTCTGCACCCTTGTGAGAGAAGTGTGCTGACTGGAACCTGCCTGGTGACGAATGATTGCTCTAGTGCTCAAAGTGAGTAGCGTTCTTGGTTATTTTGAACTTTTTAAAAGTTTTTTTAAGTTTTTAGCTTCTAGCATTTAAGCCTCAAGTTTGAGTGCATTTTTACTTGTTTGCTTCTCACGCAGCATGATGCACTGCCTTGCAACTGTGTGCCATAGCTGGACAGATAATTTCAACAGTTTTTTCAGTTAGATACAGCTTTAGTACATTAGTGTAGGCCTCATCTTTAGTACATTTCTGGTCTAAGAAATATAGCTACTGAGCTGTGACCTGTTAAACCACCAGCCAAAAACCCCATCAGAAACACCCATCTACAGAGCACCTCCTAGATCAGGCCTGAAAGCAACCCCTTTGAGATAACAGTTCTTTAAACTCAGCATTATGGATAGTTGGACTATCCTTGTTTCTCCTGCCAACCTTGTTGTCTTGCATCTTCTAAAGCAGTGTATCAACTGCCTCATGTCTGCTGACAACCTTCTACTAATAACTCACTCTAGTACAGAGTGAGAGAGATGCGTCTACACCAAGAATATTGAATCCCTGCTCTCTAGCACTCAAAACAGTAACACTGAAGAGGTTGTCACCCCACCAAACACTACTCATGCACATAGCACCACTATTCATACACATAGTACGCCTCCAACACATAAATCAGCATACGTGGAGGTTCTTTCAAAAAACTTACCAAAATACCAGGGACCTCCAAAACACATGACTGCTACAACTAACACAGTTCTCAGAGCTCCCAAGACACATAGCAGCACCAGTGTCTCACCTACTAAGCCCTTAAGGCATAACACTCATAAACCAGATTTTCTTGTCATTGGACTCCATAGTGAGACACACAGATGTCCCCATTCACCAGGTTAGATAAGGAGAAAGTCACATGCACTCAGGTCTCTCAGCAACAACTTCCATTATGACTCTGTCATAGCTCATGTTGGAGTGAATAAGCTGAGACATACCTCACTGGACTATATGAAGAGAGACATGATTGAGCTCTCTGAGTATGTGTCCCAGGCAGGTATGTCCATAGCCTTGAGCAGCATATTACCCTCAACTAGAATGATGCTGCAGTATAAACTAAAAATGATCAATTTCAATAATTGGCTTAGTTTTTTGGTGTCATTCCAAGGGGATCCAGTTTCTGCCATTCTGGGATGACATGGTCAACAAACCTCACTGCCTTGCTAGAGACAGTTTGCACCTGGTACCACTAGGCTTTCAGCTGCTGGCAAAGTTTCATAGGTTCATAGGTGTGTACTAGGCTAATGGCCCTGGAGCCTTCACAAGCCTAGCCCATAGGATTACCCTAGCATCGTGCCACCCTACCTTAGTTCCCAGTGCCTCTGTTGAGCAGAGCCACTGGAGTGATCCCCGGGGTGAATGTTCTATTAACCATCCACTCATCAAGATTTCTCTTGAAGAGTGCCAGTGAGGTGCTCTGTTTGACATGTATGGGAAGTCTATTCCATAGCATGGTCAGTCTCTGTGTTATGAACCTGTCCCTTCAGACATGTTCTGTTGATTGTGGTAGTGAAGTTGAGGTCTCTGGAGCATGTGGTGTGGAGGGATTGGGATTTCATTAGATGCAGCATTTCTAACAGAGCTGGGTCACACATGGCTTTGTAAGTCAAGCAGAGATCGCCTCTAAGTAGGCAATATGAGACAGAGAATTGTTAGAGTTTTTTGAGTCTGTCCATATAAGTGTTTAAGGCCTAAGATCGTCTTTGTGAGGTACTTTTGAGGCCTCTCCAGTTGTTGTAGGTGTCTAGTGAGGTGCATGCCAAATGGGGCATTGTACTTGATGATTGGCCTAATGAGGGAAGAGTAGAGGGAGACAATGGCCTCTTTCTTCCTGGATGCAAAACCCTTAGTAATGAGATGTGCCACATAGAAGGACTTGTTGACCACAGTGGCAATGTTGTGGTCAAAAGAGAGGTTGCTGTCAACCTTTGTTCCCAGATCTCTTATAACTCCTTCTGTGTTCAGTGGACTACCATCAATGTGGTAATTCATGGGAACTGGGTTTTTCCAAAGGGAATGAAGACAAGGTTCTTGCCACCCTCATAGTGCCATTTTTAGGCTCAAAAATAAAATTGCCGATGTGAAAATTGCCAATCATAACAAAATAAGGGTTATGCTGCTAAACGCTAGGAGCGTAAACCAAAAACTGCACACCCTGGAAGTACTCACATCACTGGAGGATGCGAATGTCTGTGCAGTCACAGAAACCTGGTTCAAGGCCTCAGAGAGTACCCCAGCCTTGAAAGGCTGCAATGCATTCCACATCTTCAGACCGCAAAACGAATGTGTGAGAACCAAAGGATGCGGTGTTTCTATCTCTATTAGAGATAAATTCACCTCCCAACTAGATAAACAGGACAACTCCATGGAGTTACACCAAGTTCAGAATACTGTAGGCAAGACCCCCATTCAAGTCATAGCTAGTTATAGATCCCTCTCCATAGATCATGATGCGTACAAGGACTACTTGACTAAACTGGAGTTAATCCAAATATTGCCAAACATTCTGGTCATGGGGGATTTCAATTATTCCACTATCAACTGGGAAACCTACTCTAGTCCTAACTCACTAGTGCAAAGTTCCTTGACTTTGTACCTGGAATAAATTGTTCAAACCCCAGCAAGAGGAACAAACATACTAGATCTGGTCCTCACTAACATGACAAACAGATGTACTGCCGCCACTGTCAGACCCTCATTAGTTAAACTGGGCCACAAATCAGTCACCTTCGAACTGGCACTAACACAATGACTGGTGTCTTTGTCACGGTCTCAAACAAAATGCAAAGAAATGCATCATCATTCCCTTTGATAAAAACAATGTCCCTTCACACTATCAAATTAACAACAATACCCTATGAACCTATGAAGTGGTGAGGGATCTGACTGGGATCAGAAGTAGACTGCAAACTTAACTTTGACCACCATGCATCTAATGTAGTAAGGAAGGCCTTCTATTTAGCACACTTGATTAGCAAAGGCATCACTTCTAGAGCAAAGGAGGTTATAACCCCCCCATACTCATCAGTAATCAGGCCCATAATTGAGTATAACACCCTTTTTGGCATGTACCTCACAAAGCCCCTGCAGCAACTGGAGAGACCTCAAAGGTTTCTAACAAAGAAGATCAAATGACACCAGCACATGCCTTACACAAACTGACTAAAGTCTCTGTCCAGTATCATATAGACTTCTTAGGGCAGACTTATGCCTGGCTTACAGAGCAATCTCTGACACAAACCTAATGAATTTGCTGCACATCCATAAATCAAATGGGACTAGAGCTACCATTCCAGGGACCTAAATATGGCCTGCGACTTGAATTGCACATCCATAAATCAAATGGGACTAGAGCTACCATTCCAGGGACCTAAATATGGCCTGCGACTTGAATAGGATGGGCTGGAAGGACAGATTTGTCTCTCAGTGACTGCCACATCTTTGGAATAAGCGACCAATTCATGTGAAGCAGAGCACCTCTATGACACTGCTCAAAAGGAAACTGGATGAGTGGTTGGGACACTGTAAATTCATACCAGGGATAGCACCCACAACCCTCCTGGACATTGACCATCATTACTAAATACAATCCTAGGTATTGACTATAGTATCTATGGTATTACTTTGGGATGAAAAGGCTAAGCTTGAAATGAGCTCCAGGTCGATCGCCTTGTAACCTCCTATGATCTTATGATCCTATGATCCTTACAGCCAATCAGCTAGAAGAATGGATATCTGTTTATCACTGCCAGCCAATCAGCTAAAGGAATGGATGTCTCTGCTGCACTCACTTTCCTGCTTTTCTGATTGATTCGTGAAGATTACAGGTAGGCAGCAATGTACCGTTCAGTACTCAGCTTACACATTTATTCAAGGAAAAACAAAAGAAAAATGATGGCTCCATGCACTCAGTCCACTCAAAACCAAAGAAACACCAAAGTGTGAAAAGTGCAGGAAAGTCCACAGCAAGCACTGAAAAAAACAAGTATCAACTGGCAGCAGCAACCAAAAAACTCCACATGAGAGTCTGAATAATTTCAGCAATACAACTTGTAATTTTTGCTTTCATCTACCAAACATATAGCCTTCATCAGAAACGGCATCTACTACAAACAACCCAGTTTAAAAATCCTTAATTAAGGACATCACTAGCAGTCAATCAAAGCTTTAAGACAAAGTATACCTTAAAAAAATAAAAGATATATGATATAAAATGATAAAATTAGAAGTCATATTGCTAAAATTATTCAGAATCTCTTGTGGAGTTTTTTTGTTGACGCTGCCAGTTGGTAATTGCTTTTTTCATTGCTTGTTGTGGATTTTCCTGCACTTTTCACACTTTGGTGCTGCTTTGGTGTTGACTCAAGAAAAAATTGTTTTCAAATATAAAAAATTGCATTGTGATTGCCTTTCTTTTTGAGTATTGTGACCTTTCTGCTAGCAGTCTGTTTCATGTTGCTGGTTTTCATCTCATATTTTTTATCTTTATTGTCACAGAAGGAGGCTGATATTTCACAGTAGTAAATGACTGCATACATAATGCTGGGAAATGTGTTAGTATTACCAATTGTTTAACTATTATATGCATATACTTTATGCAGTAGTAAGTACAAGATATATGAATATTTCTCTATTTTATGTAAATATTCCATGCAGTGCCAACATAGTGGTATGGAGGAATAGCATATCACAGGATAGCTTAGCATACTGTTCAAGAATGTCTACTAACTCAAATGGGAGTGATCAATGAGGGAGAAGGTGTGATTATTTTAACGCTTAATTATGAATGTGTTGAATTAATACTATTTCTATTAATAACTTCCTGAATGTGAGTGAGTGTGTGTGTGTGTGTGTGTGTGTGTGTGTGTGTGTGTGTGTGTGTGTGTATCTCTCTCTCTCTCTATATATATATATATAGATATATATATATATATATATATATATATAGATAGATAGATATACATATACATATGTATATACATAGATTAGATATATATATATATATATATATATATATATATATATATATATATATATATATATATATATTACATCTCTTTATCCAGTGAAAGCATACAAAATGCTGCAGACTTTGCTATTGATACGTTTGCTTACTAGTGGCTTGCAGACATGCATATTTGTTTAGTAATGCAATATGCATACATATCATATTTATATAAATATTTGGCACATTGCCCACTTGGACATGTTGAAGAACAGCATTTTACATTCCCAAATACCATTAAGGTGAAGAACGGCTCCTGATACAAGTGGGATACTTTCAACCAGAAAAAAATGAGCAATTTTCCAGATAATTATATTAATAACTTAGTCCAGCAGGTGTTCATATGGTGCTTCATGGTGTCACATGAAGGTTTACATAATGCTGCAAAAGTTGTTACTAATTTCTGCTGTCTGGGTACTACTATTCAGCAGATATTCAAACATGTTCAGTAATAAGATATCAATATTAGCACAATTCTCATAGTTCTGTATATATTTCTGAAATATTGTGCTTAAACAGATTATAATTCAGTATTTCACATGCCCAGTCACAAGAAAGGTCACGAATGGCTCCTCAGATGAATGGGGTACTTGGTCACACACAAAATATGAGTTTTTGGGCTAGAAATATCATATGAATAATTATATTAATAACTTAAAGCACAAGATGATTAGATGATACTTCACGGTATTAAATTAAAGGTTACACAATGTTCCAAAAGTTGGCACTCATAACAGCTGTCTATGTACTACCACTCAGAAGTTATTCAGACTTGTTCAGTAATAAAATATACATATTAGCATAATTATTATTTTTGTACATATCACTGGCATTGTGCACTTGGACAGGTTGTGATTCAGGATTTCACATACCCAGTCACCAGACACGTCATGAATTAATTACACCTTACGCCAGTGATGTAGTTGGTAACACAAAAATGATGAGTTTTTCCTGGAAATATTATGAATGTATGGTATGTATTCATAATTACATTAATAACTTCAACTAGAGGGTGCTTACATGAGACTCCATGGTATCAAATGAAAGTATACACAACACCTAAAAACCTTTGCATTGATAGTGGTGTCTAACCAGCACTGCATATCAAATATTTACATTTATTTGTCCCTTAAATATTGAAATATGCATAGTATTCATAAATATGCAAATATCTAAAAATGGGATGCCATCTACAAATGTAGTTTGGAGCCAAATGAGGATCACATCTGCCCAAACAAAAGTCATAGTGATTCTTGGGGTCTCTATACTATGGTTACAGAGATTTTAATACTTGTTTCCATAATTATAATAAGAAAATGCATGTATTATCTAATTACATGTTAAATATAAAATTATTATGATGTCTGATTGATATATTAATATTGTCATTATTAAGAAGAGTGTGTGCTGAATAACTTTCATACTTTTAACTTTTTTTATAACTTTTACTGTTTTTGCAATATATACATTTGTTTAAAGCTAGGTTGAAAAGTGCATTCTCAGAATTTTTGCTCAGGTGAAGGCTGTCCAGGCTGGAACTGTTCAGGTGTCAGGAGGTGTGAAATTCCAATCAGGCTAGGTGTGAAAGAGTTAAAGGCACATTTTATAATCTTTTGTAAGTTTTCTAGAGAGGCAGATAAGAGTGGAATCATCTGCATACTGCACAAGGAATGCTTGTTGTATAGAAGTACGAAAACAGAAGAGGACCAAGGATAGAGCCGTGTGGGATATCTGCATTGATAGGTAGATAACTGGAAAAGATAGAAGTCCATTTAATTGCCTGGTAGCATTTTGACATGTGATTATTAAACCACTGAAGAGTAGGTTGTGAAATACCCAGCATGGACAGTTGTAGTAGAAGGTTTTTTATGAGATACAGTGTTAAAAGCTTCTGATAAATCTAATAACAAGGAAGACATGAATTTACCTCTATCCCTGGCTTTATTGAACTGGAATAAAACATTTGCTTAGTCCATCATTTTGGGATTATCTACTGCTATGTGATGGAATTAATGTTTCACAAAAACATTAAGGAAAGGAACATTCAATGCATGTTTTCTATAGGATATTTCAATATTTTTTCTGATACATAACTGACGTGTAGCTTCACTTTCCTGATCTGAATCATGATAAAGTTAAGACTGTGGTTATGTGCTTGTAGAAACTGACTGACTCCTGCCAACATAGAAGGTGTAACCCACATCACTCCTTTCCCGACCACAGTTCTCTGGGCATAATCCAGATTCACATATTTATTACAATTCATCCCCACCCCTTGAAGTTACAAAACTACTCCAGATTAAATTATCACAACACATAATATTCTTGGACACAGAAACACTCTAAGATATACAGTATAAGATTCTGTAGATCCAACCACTCCAACATACAGATACAAACACATGCTACTATTTATAAAGTAAGTAAAACAGTAACTACACTGCCTACATACCAATGTCTTCCATCTAACATCATGTTACAGCTCTCTATCCTCTTTTTCTACCTACTACTGCTATGTCATCTCACTACCCAACATCTAAATGGTCAAAATGTCACATAAAATAATTACTTCTCATACTATCTACCATTTGTCTACCAACATCTGTTACATATTCTTCTCAAACAAAACCATAATGCACAAACGTCATCCCAATCATAGACTCCATCACTTCACCAATGATTGTTCAACCAGTATATTATATATCCAGTTCTGCTGTTAAATAAATCAACTCCCAAAAAAAAAAGATTCTTAAAATTATAAATTTCAGTGTTTGAAGTAATTTCATCAGTATTAATGGATAATGACATATTTGTACAAGGCAATCATCATATCACTACAATAACATATTCATGTAAGGTAATCTATCCCTTCACATTACATCTACAATTAAAACTAGGTATAGATTCTAACTTACTTTAGTCATTAACTATTTACATGTAATAAACATGATCCACACTGACCCAAATCGGGTCTATATTAAAAGACGGAAGAGGTGTTTCAGCAAACACCTCTTGGTCAACATGTAATGAGCGAACACACTAAAGCGCAAACGCTCAAAACAGCGGTTTCTTTCCCTGGGAAAGAAACTGCTAGCACAAACACAGACACACACACACACACACACACACACACACACTTTAAAACATAACAACATGGGGGGCTTCGCCCGCCACCCTCCACACCCCCCTAACTAAATATGCCAACTCTGAGATCACACTATAGTGAGGAAAGGGGCAAACACATGGGGATGGCCAAGTGATTTCTTTCCCAGGGAAAGAAATCGCTGTTTTGAGCATTTGCGCTTTAGTGCGTTCGCTCATTACGTCTGGACCAAGAGGTGTTCGCTGAAACACCTCTTCGGTCTTTTAATATAGACCCTCTAAAGCTAGGTCTCCCCTCTAACATCCACCTTTCTGAACAAAGCAACTCACATCAACTTTCCTCTTTCCTTAACAATGTCCAATGTGTTAAAAATAAACTAGGCAATATTAGTACCTTCACACTCCAACACAATCTACACATTATCTTTTTTACAGAATCCTGACTTAAATCTGACAACATATCCATCCATCTGTTCTTTTCAAGCTGTGATTACTACCTTGATACAAGATATGGAATCATGAAATGTGACAGCACCTAACTGATATACAAATCTAGCCTAAACATAGACTTAGTACAGTGATGGCGAACCTATGACATGCATGTCAAAGGTGACACATGCCACAATGCTTTGGGTGACACGTCAGTGATCACCGACACCCGAGTTACCAAAGACACTGCTTTTGCATTCGTTGCTTATGTGAAGTCCACTGAATTATTTTGTGCCGGGAGCTTTTGACATGTCAAACCCAAAAGGTTCGCCATCACTGACTTAGTAACACAAGCTAACACCACAGCTAATCCCAGCCCAAACTGGAATTTACTGAAAATCACACCACAAACATCCATATCACATATCTGTAGCTTACCTACCACCTCCTTCCACACTACAAAAATCCCAAAGTATACTAAATGACATAATTACCTCAGTCCTCAGACATCAAGTCTAAACTTTTTGGGCACAATACACAGTTATAGCTCTGAATTTCCTGTTGCCTCAGCCTCGGCCTCATCCAATTTGTAATCCAGCCTACACAACCCAACATGAAATCCTCAAATCACTCACTTTCTGATCTAGTAATCACAAACAATCTATCCACCATATCCCCAAGTACCACACATCCCAAGTCTTTTGGTGATCTCTGCCTGATAAATCCTGTATTGATGTATAAAAACCCGATGACAATAGATATCTATGTATAAAAATCTAATAACAATTCTTCCTAAGTATACAGCCTTCAGAAATAGATCTCAGACTAACGTCCACAAGCATAAAACATACATATCATCTTTCATCTGGGCCCCAGCAACTGCCCTAATGGACCCAAGCCATGCAGTTGTAACTCTTAACAATATCCTCAAACATATACAAGATACATTTATTCATTCCATCAATTAGTAAGCTATACAAAATCAACAATGTCAGGTTAAAAATGAGTGTAAAGTCCTCCTAAGACTTAAACATACTGCCTGGCATATTTGGAAGCACAACCCGACAACAAGCTTATACTTACAATACACCTGGTTACTCAACATTGCAAAACAATTAGTCCAATGGCACAAAACCAATCTCTTAAAGTCTAAACAAAATTCACAAAGTAATAGACCAAAAATTTCCTAAAAAAAGTTAGTCATATAGCTGGGTGAGGCACAAAGTCATCATCACATATCTCCTTCTCTACTCCCTTCCTCCTTCATGCCTGCAGACTTCCTTAAAGAATTAATTGCACTCCCAATAATACAACGCAACAGTCTGCACTCTCCAGATATTGCATCAGTTCCTGCACCTTCCACTATCCCTTGTACTTCAAACTAATTAAAGAACAATGCATCTTACAATTCCTCAAACATATTTTACTTGATGCACCAACAGGTGCAGACAATATGCACCCTTGGTTTATATAACACTATAGAGACTTTCTCTTAATCCTACTTATACACAACAGCAACAAACTAGGTCTCACAGAAAAAAAACTATGCCAAATGTATGGAAGTCAGCATCAGTCACACTCATAGCTAAACAGTATAAACCTACCAACATATCATATTTCCATCCCATTTCCATCTAACCCACCTTAGGTAAGATACTTGAAAATGAATTTACACCCAACTAGTTGATTACATCCAGTAATGCAGACTGTTGTCTTACAAAGAACATGACTTCTAAGAAGGACACAGCAGTATTTACACAATATAGACACATACAAAAAAAATCCTTTTAATATGGGCAAAGTCCTTCTTATAGGTACAATTTTTATCAACCTAACCAAAGCACTGGACCATGAAAGCTCTTCATCCTCATAACCCACAAGCTAGAATTGGGCATAGATACAGAAGCAACACTCTGGTTCCGCAACCATATCTCTAGCTGGGACTTTTCAATCAAAATCTGATAATCCGCCTCACGCAAGGCCCTCTTAAACAAAGATACACCACAGGGTTCAATTCTGACCCTTTTAATATTTTCCATTTTTATCAACAAATGTACATATAACTCACATCGGCTCCCTGTCTTGCTATATGCAGATGACATGGTCCTGCTCCACTTTAGCAACTCCCTTCAATCCCTGGAATAACAACTACAAACCTATTTCAACTCACTTTCAACCTGGAATACTAACAGAAATCGTAGATTTGTCAAACTCACCAACTTCTTACATATAAAAACTTGGACAATACATATATTGAGAATGTAATTTCCTTTAGATACCAAGGATTATGACCAGACTCATTCCTCACCTTTAATGTACACTTTAACAAACCTAGGCAGAAAATAATTTATTTTCTATTGTGGGACAGGAAAATATTCAACTTTATATACTCTTCAGTCAGATCCACCATGCATAAAGGTAGCCAACCCTCACAAATGCAATATCATTTGCAACTAATCATTGTTTCCTCAGAAAAGAATGACAATGCTATCCAAATCCTTTCAAATAAAATATGTAGATTTATCACTCACTGCCCCTGACAAGGACACCATTGCCTAACAATAAAAAAAAAAACAAATTACTTCCTGTTAGACATATGGCTGAACCCCTACCGGTCTGTCTTTTATTTAAACTCCTGCACTATGATTCCTTTATTCCTTTAACTGTTAAACTCATCTCAAAGGCATCCTTCTATCACCTTAAAAGCCCAGACCCTAGTGGGCCTCTGACATTAATCGAATTTCAGTGAATCAGGCACTGCTTCTTTATGCTTGGGCCAAAATGATGTGAATCTCTTCCTTCTCATCTTGAAGAAATCAAGTGTTACCCATAATTCCAAGGTAAATTGAAAGCCCACCTTTTAAATCATTATAGATGGAAATGCAAATGCCGTCATGCAGGATAAATAACATAATACTTTCAATCACCCGTGTTTACATCATATTCTCATATGTAATGTTCAGTTGTCAGTAGAGTCTAGTTTAATTCGTTTATCACCTCCTCTAACCTCCAACCTGTAGCTCACCCCTACCACCCATCCTCTCATTTCCTTTTTCCCTCAACACCTGTTTATAATAAACTTTTTGTTTTGTTTTTGTACATAAAATATATGTGTAAAAACTGAACTGTATTCATTTCCTGTTCAAACACATTCAACTGAAACTATCTTTACTTCATTGTACAATCTTGTATGCTGTTGTTTTGATACTTTCTGTATTTCAAGGCTGAGACTGAAATTAATCAGTTGAGTTTAGAGCTCTACCTCAGTAAGAAAATTCAAATAAATAATGTATTAGTTGTGATACATAGACATTCTCTTTGTGGGGGAGGAGTTTGTGAAGTGAGTTCTAGAATATGTGGCTGTGATTAATAGCAATAATTAATAAAATGATTATTCATAGCAATATTAAAGCCTGACATTTTCAGCAACTACCTCTGTGGTGGGAATTCTAGTGTGGGATATTCCCTTGAATGACAAATGTGAGGTCAAAGCTAGAATATAGCAACATCAAGCAATGTTTTGTTTAATGCAAGCTGTCAAAACTAAGATTATTAGATAACATATAGCAAATTAATGGAACTGAATATTCAGATTTAAAGGGCTTAAATGTATATAATACAATAACCATTAATCAACTGTTATGACAGCATGGAGAGAGTAATAATATTTATGGTCTTAAAGTAATGTTAACAAAATAATTGCACAATAATAAATTACATGAGCTGTAAAATAAAGCACTTCTACTGTGTTCTTTGACTGCAAAGGGATTAACTCTATCTGAATTGCTGGAGAAGCTGAAAGGTAGCATTTTTATTTTAATTAAGCAGATGAGCAATAGGTTTAATCTGTAACTGCTGCCAGGTAAAGCTATTAGTTTAGCATTTTGAATTTTCCTGTCTCTAACTAAATTATCCTGTTGTGGTCATAAACCCAGAGACTCTTGTGTTGCCTGTTCCTTGTGTAAATTTGACTTTAGAAGTTCTTTCTTTTGTAAAGTTGACTTTAGAAGCCCCCTCACCCCAGTCTTATCTTATCTGCTCATTCTAGTAAGCATTATAAGCTCTTTTGTGCTGAGCTGGTCTGTGTTGTGCTTCCCAGTGCCTAAATGATAAGGAAGTAACTGCAGTTACCAAGCTCATTTTTCATCTGGGACCTGAAAATAAAGTGACTTTTTACCTCTGAGATGTGCTGTAGTGGATGCATTTTGAAATGGTGCTGCCGTTTGCTTCTAGTGAGAGAAGAGATATTCAACATTATCCTAAGAATTTTCTGATGCTGCGGTGGTGGTGCTGCGGTAGCGTTATCGCCTCACAGTAAGACGTTGTCCTGTTCGATTCTCAGCTAGAGCGTCTTCTGTGTGGAGACATGCGTGAATGGGCGCACCTTCATTTAAGGTTGTGCGTCAGGGCTGGCAACTCGGCACGTAAAAATCTACTGCCAATCATTAGCGGACCGGAGTTTCGCTGTGGCGACCCCTAACCGGGAAAAGCCAAAAGAAACAAACAATCCTAAGAATTTTCTGATGTGGGCCATGCCTCAGATTGGTTTCCTGATTAGCTAAATGTTTGAACTCTTTGCCTTTAAATTCAGAAGCACTGCATGGCTTGGTACTATTTTAAACTGAGCTGCTCTAAGTTGCTGTACACAATGTGAAGCTCATACACTGGCCCAGTAATCAAGGAGCTTCAATCCTCACCACTAGCACCAGTGAGGGGTGTCCACACTGGGAGGATAACAAGTGCACAATTTCCCTTAAGAGCACACAGAGATCACAGTTAGTTTTATTACATCTGTAAAACCAGCCTGTGGATCATATTAACATTTACAATGACATAGAATTATTTACAAAATTTTATCTGACTGGGCTTGCAGCCCCTCAGTTTTTCACACACTGCACCTGAATTAGAATCATAGCAATCATACAAAGTTCAAGGCTACTGAGTCTTGTGTTCATTATGCCTTTCCAGGTCCCACCTTGAACTGTACCTTACTTCTCCAGGAGAGCTAGGTCAATCAAGCCCAGAGTTAATTTGTAGTTACTCATCCAATTACCTAGGTCCTATCTGAAGAAAGATAGTGTATCTCACTGCTTTATCTGGAGGAGGCTTCTGTTCCAGAGGTAAGGTAGATTCTGAGTAATGAATCTGTCTCTCCACCCTGCTTTATTGATCTGCTGTAGAAGATTTATATCCCTTTTTCTGGTATTCGTGAGACTGTTTGATTTGTGAAGGTACAATCAACAGATCCTAGATGACTGGGTCTATGACTGCACAAAAAGCAAGGATTAGGTCTCCTCTGAGTAGCTTACAAGACACAAAAAAAGGATAAGGCTTTGAGTCTTTTCTCGTAGCTTAAGAATTTTAAACCAGTGATCCTCCTTGTTAGGAAACTCTGTGATGCTTCCAGTTCTTTGATATGTCTGGGTTAGGTACATCCCAAAGTGGGTGTTGCATTCTGTAAATGGTCTAATCAGTGCTGACAGCAAGGGGACACTAACAACTTTAGACGTTGATGCTATTCCCTTGGTGATCAGCTGTTCCAGGTAGAAGGATTTCCTAACATAGGTCCATAGGCTCATGTGTATTAGGCTAATGACCACATGGGCCTTTTTAAGCCTAGTCATGCATCCCAAATCACAAAAAAAATGTTGGTACCCTAGATAAATGTAAGCAAGGGCTTGAGAGATGAAACATTTACAAATAGGAGCTTGGTTATCCAGTAAAACTAGTGGAAGAACTGGAAGTCATTATCAAGAGACTAAATGGTCATTTTCAACCTATTTTAGGCACCATTCCACTTACATCAGATAATGGAGGGTATCAGGGAACATTAAGTACTATAGAGTGTAGTACCATGGTAGAACTATGCAATGACACTACACAACAACCTCCATATTTTCAAAAAGCCTTAACTATAACTTTTAGCCAGGGCGCTAAGTTTTTAACTTCCATTTTTGAAAAAAAAAAACTGGCCAATTCTGTTAGAGGATGCTAACATCAGGAAGCACTAAGGGGTTAAACCAGCTATTGTATACAGAAGAGGTAATAATTTTAAGGATTTATTCAAGAACAGACAGGTTCCCTTTCATGCAAACAAACAAGGAACTTTTAGATGTGGAGCTTGCTCATGGTGCCATATGGTAAAAGTAACTGACAATATAACTGTTAGAAACATTAGACATCAGATAAAAGGGAAATATTCTTGTAAATCCAGAGCAGTAGTTTATTTGGCCATGTGCGATTCATGCTCTGGTTTCTGCATAGGAAAGACTGAGCGTAAGCGAAGTCAAAGAATCTATAAGCATGACTACGCTATTAGGAAAAACAATCTGAATAATGCATTGGCCAAACATATTTCTGACAATGTGAACCATACATTTTCTTTTGTAGTAATTGATCAAGTCACTATCGATGAAAAGAAGCCTTGGGGTTTACAGTTAGAAATAAATGAGCTAAAATGGCAAATCTGCTTTCAAGCAGACAGCTGGCCTTGCATCAATGATCGCACTTCTATCTCGGCCATATTGAAACTAAAAGCACTTGAAAGAAAAAAGGTTTTAAAATAACAAAAATAAGGTTGTCTGACAACTGACAACATAGAGTTTTTTTATATATTAATTTATACATTCCCACACATATTTAAATACACATACATATATATACTCTTTTTGAATATTAGTTGTATTAAATTGTTTTTAATGTAGTGTTGACAGCTTTAGGTTTATATGAGGCAACATTTTTATGTTCAGCTGTATATCATGATGACTGACACTGTTTTTAACCAATAGAAGTAAATGTCATGGTATTTAAGGTGAGTGCATATAGAATAGTTTGTCTGATGAAGTTTGAAACTTGTTCAAACGAAAGTGCTAACCATTTCTTTGCTACTGGAATCATTACATACTTGGTGTTTTTATATTTCTCAACTTATGGTTCTCATTTGAACTTTTGAACATTGTTCCAGAGGTACTTGAACTTCAGCCTTGTGTGTTTTTGTAGTAATTACAGACACTGGTGTCAAACAAGGATGTATTTCATGTTCCCCATCCAATTGTCCAAGTTGCACTTGAATTGGGTTAGGGAAGAACTCTGCTTCACATGGATAGAGAAGGGGTAGTCTCTAAGATACATATCTGTCTCTCCAGCAGGTCCTATTTATATATCAGGCAACGTTTAAGTCTCTAGAATGGGTAACAACCATTGCTACATGGTAGTTAAAGGAGTGAGAATTATCATCACAAGTTCTCCAGTCTCTAATTACATTTTCATTTTTGAAGAGGGCTATAACCAATGTGATATGCTGGGGGCATGGTTTATCTCCCAAATGTGACAATTATGTATTTTTCAGCATTTAATGTAGACCCATTTTCAATGCAGCTGGCATTTATAAGAGCAAGTTTTTGATTTAGGGCTTCTGTGGTACATTTGGATTTGACAATGTCTCCCAGTTTGTAGTCAGACACAAACTTGGCTAGCCATAAGTCTTGTTTTTATTCTGTAGGTTACTGAAGTAAATACCAACAAAAGTGGTCACAGCAATGGTCACTGTGGGACACCAGTGGTCACCTTCTTATTATGTGATGCTGTCCCTGCCAGCTGTACTATGTGGGTTCTGTCTTTTAGCCAATAAGCTACACATCCTATCACAAAGATGTCTATTTTTAACACATTTGGTTTATTATTATGTTAGCATGGAATATGGTGTGAAATGCCTTAGACAAATCAAGGAAAGCTGTGTGTGCAGTGTGACAACTACATTATATGGGTTCTGTCTTTTAGCCAATTAGCTTGTGACGACCCACCACTGTAACAGTAATCAAGGAGCCTCAATGCTCACCACTGGCAACAGTGGGGGACATACACTGGGAGGATAATGAGTACACACAAAGTATTTCCAGATACAGCTCTCTGCATCAAATGCACTTTCCCTTAAGAGACCGCAGTCAGTCTGCGGCTGGTTTTTCCCTCTTTCTCTAGGTCACCAGTAAAACTCCCCACTGGCACAGCTATAAAGTTGAGATCTCAGCCGAGTGGCCAAGTCAAGACCTCCAGCACCCTCTGTGTCCAACCAGTGCTTCATGTCCCTGCCCAAGTAGCTGACACACACACACTCTTTGAAGTTTGATTTACACACACCTGGGAAAGGCTGGAACAGGTTTATTAGATATGTGCCCCCTTTTGCCCAGACTATAAGGTAGTTATCACTGCCACCAGCCAACATCTTATCAGTTACTTTAAGGCCCTTAACAAAGGGTGTCCAATCTTACTGTGTAATATTAATATGAATATAAATGTTAGTTTGACCAAGAGCAAGGCTATTAGGAGTGGCACACACAGTGTCACCAAATAAATATGCAAGTACTCTGAAAAGTTAAATATCTCTAGACAGATCAGCCACAATGAAAGGTTTAAATATATTTAATAATAAATAATAAAAAAACAAGAAAATACTCAGTAAATAATCACAGTGACATCAGAGTTCAAAATCACAGGAAATATTTAAAACAACATTGCAGGACAGTCTCAAATAACGAAAGAAAATATCTAAACTAAGCTTTACTATATATTACTCACTATATCCAAGAGAATTATACTGTTCCCTAGTAACTTACTTAATTAGAGCAAAGCAGACATGTGGTGAATGGTTCCTGTTGTTGTCATGTCCAAGACAGAATACAGAATGCACTGTCTCTCTCAGACAGGTCTCAAATTAATATCTCAAATATTACTGTTAGGATAGCTTGCAGAATGACATAATTTCTTGTCATCTGACTCTATCCCAGGTGAAACCTCCACTGCTGGAAGCTAGCCATATTCAGCATCTACCTGTGAAAATACATAGATCTCAGATCTCTGGCAGATCCTTGAAGTCATAAAACAATTGCATTTCTTCATGCTTTCAAGACTAGTGATTACTTCACACTAAAGAAAATACAGAAAGTTCCCTAGTACAGACATTCTGTCTCTAGCTGCCATAAAGTAATTTAATTTCAGCTATTTTTCTGAAGTTAACATCCTGTATTCCAATTTCCATTGTTAAAATATATACATTTAAATGGTTACAATGGTAATGGTGCATTTCTGTTCTCTTCCAACAAGGCACATTGTGGATACATCTTTACAAAATACCTTTTGTAACACACATGTGTATATCAAACTGGTCTGTACAGATATGACATACAGTTCTAATACATTTGTAACAAAAGCATCTTACATAGATCATGTTGATATTCACAAATGGCATATAATTATTTACAAAATTCCAGATAGCTGTGCTGGCAGTATCTCCCTTTGTCACATAGCTATCAATCCTATCACAAAGGAGTCTATTTGTAAAGCATTTGGTTTATTATTATGTTAGCTTGGAACATGGTGTGAAATGCCTTAGACAAATTAAGGTAAGCTGTCCGTGCAGTGAAACTGCTGTCAACAGCATGTCTTGCCATTTTGAAGGAGTTAACCAGGTTCATTAGTTAGTAGTTATTTTTTACAAAATAAATCGCTGTGGATTTAGCATTTTCATGTTTTTAGAGTCTGTGTTAGTTATGTCAGTTATAATGTGCTGCATGGCCTTTCAAATGAGACTTACCAGGCTGATGGGCCTATAGTTTCCAGGGGCAGTAGTAGAACAACCTTTAGGAAGTAGCATCACCAGTGCTGTATGAATGCTTCCAGGACTGAGCCTGCAACCAGGCTCAGATTAAATAACTTATGGAGAGGTTCCACCGGAGCATGTTTAATAAGATTTAAGAAACAGCCATGGATGTTACCTGGTCCCGTGGAAGACGTATAGTGCATGTTCTTTAATGATGATGGGGATTGAGAGATATGGGTATTGCAGGGCTTTGGATAGTCATCTCAAGAGTGAAATTTGCACAAAATGTATATATAGGCAATGTCCACATGAGCTGAGTAGATTTTGCCATTTAGTATGAGGTCTTTATATTGTTGATTGTTGTTTCATAGTTTTCTAACATAACTAAATAAAGATTTGTAATTTTCCTGGTTTCAGATACCAACCTGAATTTATAGGCTGTCTTAATAGATCTAATAGTCCTTGTTAAATCCTTCCTCATTTCCCTAATATTTTTCTTGACTTTAGGATCTTTAGATTTGTTGTATGCTCTAATGAGTTTTTCCCTTTTGTTGTATACTTTATTTATGTTGGTAAACAACCAAGATGGTTTGCTTTTAAATATTGCATTGCATTTTGATCTAGATAAGGTTGCCAGTTCTACACATTTATTTATGTAACTCCTTTGTGAGTTCATCTGCTGAGGTGATGTTTGGAATGATATTAATATAAGAAAATTTCAAGACTTCATCATGGAATTTGAGCAGGTTTGTGTGCTTGAAATCCTTAAATTCCTATATATTAGTTTCATGGGATTTTAAGGTGTCTGAGGAAAAATGTTACTAGTTTATGTTTGACTTACTCAGAGGAGTTACTAGTAGAAATGTGGATGATGATGGATGCTATATTTGAAAGAACCAGGTCAAGAATATTTTGTCCTCTAGTCAGGCTAGTAACAATCTAGTCAACTGAGTTAATAGTAGAGTTGTGCGTTATGATACTACATTTGAAAGTACCAGGTCAAGAATATTTTCTACTCTTGTTGAGCTAGTAACAATCTGATCAATTAAGTTTTTATTTATTAGATCTAAAAATTTCTGTGCATATCCTATATTGGAGGTATACTTGCTCCAGTCAATTGATGGGCAGTCAACATCTCCCAGAATGACTGAGTTTTTATTTATGGAGAGTTTAACTATGGCCTTTAGGAACCTCATATGAACTTCTAGTGGCATGGAAGGTATTCTGTAAAAGGTGATAAACTGATGGTTGATTTAACAGTATTGGAATTGACTGAAAACTTCACAAATATCACAAGACTCCAATCAATATTACAAAAAAATTGTCAGATTTATTAGACTCTAACTTCTAATACTGGTTTCCACTATATTTTTATAGTAACTACTAAAACGAACTCTCTCATTTAATGTGTTCAAATCAAGATTTAAACATTTTTATCAGTAGTTAATCAAGCCAATATTTTTGCCTGTTAAAAAACTATTCCACTGTAAAGGAACAGGGCGCTTACTATTCATAGGTTCATAGATGTTTACTAGACTAATAACCACAAGGGATTTTTAAGCCTAGTCATACAGCCCAAATTTCTGACAGGTTCTGGTACCTTTGATAACTGTAAGCAGGGGATTGGGATATGAAACATTTACAAGCAGGAGCCTGGGAGACAAACCATTTACAAGTTGCCTGTGTCTATTAGAGACATAGGTGCCAAGCTATAAATGAATTTCCTATTCCCATTCCAATTGCCCAAGTTGCACTTGAATTGGGTTAGGGAGGAACTCAGATTCACATGGATGGGGAGCCTGTTCCAGAGATGGGGTAGTGTCTGGGATACATACCTGTCTCTCCATCAGGTCCTATTTATATCACAGGCAAGTTTAAGTCTTTAGAATGGGTAATTCTGATGCTGTTTGTTTTGCTGATATGCAGGATGTCCATCAGATTGTGGTCTGACAATGCCCTGTATGCCAGGCATAGATCTCCTCTCAATAGCCCGTAGGAGACAGAATAGAGAGATAGGGGCTTGAAGCAGTCTACATAGGACATTTTACTTATGCCCTGCATTCTTTTTAGTGAGGACCCTCTGTAGATATTCCATTTGTTGGATATGCCTGGTTAAGTACATACCAAAGGGGGCATTGTACTCAATGATAGGTCTGATGGATGCCAAATACATTGGAACAATGGCTTCCTTGGACCTAGATGCTATACCTTTGTTTATAAGTCGTACAACATAGAATGATTTCCTCACTGCTGTAGACACGTGGCGGCCAAAGGCTAAATCACTGTCTATGTGTGTCCCCAAGTCCCTGACTACTGGGTCAACTCTAAGAGGTGTGTTGTCATATGATAGTTACCAGGGGTGGATGACTTCCTGAAGGATACTATTACATATTTCTTGGCATTTGGTTTTAGTCCATGACTCTGACACCAGTTGTTTGTCCGTGTCAGCCCTTCCAGGAGAAAATTTGTGTCAGTGTGGGATTCAATGACAACTCCTAATTTACAATCATCTGCAAATTTAGTCAGCCAGAGACCATTGACATTGGTCTTGACTTCACAGAAATAAATGCCAAAAAGGAGTGGTCCAAGGATTGATCCCTGAGGGGCTTCACTTGTGACTGGCCTCTTTGTAGAGGTGGACTCCTCAATTTTAAATTCTTGGGTCTTGTCTGTGAGTCAGTTGGCTATCCACTGGGTGACATACAGGTTTGTACCTAACCCCTTGAATTTGTCAATAATGCCTGAGTGGGGTAGTGTGTTAAATGCCTTGGCCAGGTCAAGGTAGACAGTGTGGACCATTTTGCCCTTATCCATTACTTTGGTGATCTTCTCAAAGAAGCCCACCAGGTTGAGTAGGAATGACCTGACCTTGATGAACCCATACTGGGTTGGATCCAGTGACTGGAGGTTTCCTGTCAGTATTGATCATTTCCATGATAATTCTTTCCATGGCTTTGCATATGAGACTAGTGAAACTTATGGGTCTGTAGTTTCCAGGGTCTGTAGATGACCCACTTTTGTGCAGAGGGATGACTGTTGCTGTTCTCCATTCATGAGGTGCAAAATCTATTTGCAGGATACAGTTAAATAGCAATTCCAAAAGGCCCGATAGGTCATGTTTCATGCTATTTAGAAGGCATCCCGGGATATTGTTTGGGCCCATTGATGCAGTGTTCATGACCTTAGACAGAGCATGAAGGATCGGTCCCCTAGTGATAGCAGGGGAGTTATATTTCATGGTGTTTGTTGAGGGAAGGTTGAGGGGGAAAGGGAGGAAGTTGGAGCTGAATATGCCAGCCAGTATGTTTGCTATATCTTCTGGCTCAGTATAGGTGGTTTAATTTACAATGAGCTCTGCACACAATTGTGTATTGCCATTGAGGTTTTGGACATAGTTAAAGAATGCCTTGTGCTTGTCCTTGGCCTTGGAGGCCTAATTTACCTCAAATTTGCCTTTGGTAGACTTTGTTTGTCCTCTGAGTTGTTTGTTTAGTTTGATGAGAGTGCTTTTATCTTGCTGGGTGCTGCACCTCCTAATTTTTGCCATGATTTTCTTCCTTCTATTATACAACATAATGACTTTGTGATCCCACCAGGGTGGCTTGTTCTTTCAGTTAGTTCTGTACTTCTTCCTGGTAGGTACAGCGGTGTCTCTGCAGCTATTAGCATGCATGTATAGGGTTTCTGTGAACAGATCTGATTGGCAGCAGTGTTCTCAGGGCTTATGGGGGTTTCAAATTTTCCAGGTCATCACTTAATAACAGGAAGTTAGCCTTAGAGTAGTTCGTGAATATTCCAGAGTTAGCTGGGGGTCCAGGTTTTATTTTTACTTCAAAGGAGACCATTTTGTGGTCTGACCCTACCAGAGAAGACATTATACTAGGGGGGGTATGCAGCACTCTCCCATATTAGTGAGGACCAGATCCACTATGGTTGTATCCCCGGTTGGTGTATTGGCAAGAGGTATCAGATTTTGCCTATGGTAATTTGAACATGGAGTAGCTCAAGTGCATTACCCTGTTTGACCAGCCTTAAGGTATATTTATTTTTATATAAAACATGGTCTTTTTTCATATTCCCAATAGCATATACACAAAATAATGATATAACACAGGACTCAGTAGCAGTTAATACACTTAGTAAGAATAGTCTAATTTACTGGCATCAGTTAATAAACACTAATAAAGTACTAATTAAAGAGCAAATTATTAGTGAGTACAACCTTGAAAATATGGGGGAAGACAATGTTTTGGCTAATATTCGAAAGCCTAGAGGGGACCACCCCTGGCAAAGTGGCATGGTCTGTTGATCATCTCCTTCCATGCTGACAAATATTGCACCCCCCCCCCCTTAGAATGACACCAGAAACTAAGCCAATTATTAAAGTCATTCATCTTTGCTCATATTGTGGCATCATCCTTGGAGAATGTAAAATGCTGTTCAATGCTAGGCTCATACCAGCCAGGGATAATTCTGAGAGCTGTCTCTCTTCATATAGTTTAGGGAGGTATATCTCAGGTCATGTACACCTAACATGGACTATTACTGAGTCATATTGGTTCTTGTGGTCCAATGATCTGAGTGTGTATGTAATGTATTCCTTGAAGGCATTGAACCGAGGTACCAGAAGCAGAAATAAAATAATTTTTCAGTGTTCCGCTGAGTCCCTATTTTTTCAGTATTTTTTCAAGTCTTCAGCTTTGTCGTGTTTTGTGTATGTAATGTGGCAGATCCTAGCACCTGATAAGGTATTGACCTTGACTTTCTCCTTACTCAGCCTGGTGAGAGGAACATCAGTGTGTCACATGATGGAGTCTCCAATGACCAGAATGTTGGATTGTGTGGTGACTTGCCTTATGGGCTTAGAAGTAGGGACTCCCTGAGATTTGACTGTATGTGTTGATGTAGGTGTTGTTTTGAAAGAGTGTATTTGGGTCTGCTGAGGGTATTTGTTATGTGTACTTCATCTTAGGAGGTCTTTGGGGTTATGAAGGTTACATTTCAGTGCCTCAGCATATGTGTGCCTATATGTCTGCTTTGAATTGTGTGTGATGGATGCAGTGTGTGTGTGTACTAACGACAACCTTATTGACATTAGGAGTACTTTTATGTGACAGCTTTGCCTTCAGTTACATTGTGTAAATACATCTCTCACATACCATTTCAGTTTGTTTGAGAATTAACTGAATGCCAGTAAACATGAGGCAATTTCTACATTGCCCTGGGATGCCCATATCCACCAGACTGGTAACTGAGATAGTGGGAAAGTTTATATCTATGCCAACAGACCCTTCTTATTGATTAGACAGTTGAAGTGAGAATATAAATCAATGTCAGGAGTATCCAGTGTGCAACTCTGAGGACAGTGGTTGTCACTGCAAACTAGTTGTCCTGTATGCAACTAGGTACTGGTGAAATTTCAGTCATGCTTTTACAGGAAAAATGTCACTCAAGGTGTCTGTGTTTATACAGGGCACTGCCAAACACTTGAGGGGAAACTAATAAGTAGACTCTGAAAATTTAAGGGTGAATTACTTAGACAGATATTCTGAAGTTAGAAACAAATCAAGCAGTACTTACTGAAAACCAAAACTTAGCTTGTCAAGAATGATGAAAAGAGGGTAGTCACATGAATGGCTACTGCCTGGCTACTACTAATGCTGGTTTCACCACAGTTTCACTCTGTTGGGGTACAATACTCCTTTGCTTCTTCTCTCATCAGAAGCAAAATATTAGCACCAATCCTAAGATAAGAAGCAGGCTACAGCCTGTTTGGTGATCCACAGTCTTTTCCCAGATGACAAAAGGGTCTGTAGGCTTGTTGTAGCCTTTTCCTGGTAGATGCCTTGAATATCAACCAGGCCAATCAGAAACGTCAAGCACAGACACTTACTACCCAATCAGAAACAGTCAGGAATTGGTGCACTCTGCTCCTTCTTTCATTAGGAGCAGAATATAAGCACAAATTCCAAGTTGTCACCTATGAAGCAGTTATTAGGCTTTCTGGTGATCAGCATTCTCCGGGAAATAATGTCCCTGTGCTATCTCTCAACAGGAGAAAACAAAAAAGCACTAATCCCAATATATAATATACTAAAGTTTATATATATATATATATATATATATATATATATATATATATATATATATGTATAAAAAACGAAAGTTCAATAGTCCGAATCCACAATAACCGAACGCACTTTAACAAAAGCACTTTCACCAAAAAAGCGCTTTCGTTAAAGTGCGCTAAAAAAAAAAAGAGTCTTCTTTTATGCCAGGTGGCAAGCCCCCCTGCACCCCCGTGTGGGGGGAGTGTGTCCCCCACACACCCTCTACTTTTATATTCTCACTCCGAGGTCGCACTATGGTGGGGAAAAGGGAATTCTCCCTTAACTGCAACGTAGTGCGACTGGCACAACAAGCATACTTATCCGAAAGTGCTGCTTCGGTGAACAGCACTTTCGGTTAAGTATGTTTGGTGATTTCTGCTTCGGCAGAAAGTGCCGTCGTGGGTCTGTATGGATCCCAAATATATTATATAAATATATATATATATATATATATATATATATATATATATAAATAATAGTAATTATATTTATTATTAATAATAATAAGTTCATAGGTTCATAGGTGTGTACTAGGCTAATGGCCCTGGAGCCTTTACAAGCCTAGCCCATAGGATTACCCTGGCATCGTGCCACCAGACCTTAGTTCCCAGTGTGTCTGTCGAGTAGAGCCACTGAAGTGATCCCGGGGTGAATTTTTTATTTCCCATCCACTCATCAAGATTTCTCTTGAAGAGGGCCAGTGAGGTGCTCTGCTTGACATGTATGGGAAGTCTATTCCATAGCATGGGCAGTGTTTGGGTTATGAACCTGTCCCTCCAGCATTTTCTGTTGATTCTGGTAATGAGGTTGAGATTGCTGGAGCATGTGGTGTAGAGGGGTTGGGATTTCGTTAGATGTAGCATTTCTAACAGAGCTGGGTCAGACATGGCTTTGTAAGTCAAGCAGACATCACTTCTAAGTAGGCGATATGAGACAGAGTTTATATATATATATATATATATATATATATATATATATATATATATATATATATATATATATATAGATGTTAGAAAAATATGTATTAATATGTGTATGCTTAATGCCAAATTAATAATCAAGTGTTTTTAATACACTTTTCATTCTATTTCTCATGCACTGTGATTTATATAAATTGAGTTTCATATGAGACTGAAAATATGCTTTATTGAAATTGCAGCATGCTTACTGAAACTTGCAAGTTGCCCTCTGACCTAGTAACTGCTAGCACAGCAATATTCTTGTTTATGCCTTGTGGAAATGTACTTGAGAAGCAGGTGTTAATCTGCTAGGTCAGAAGCATATGAAGAGACAATATACCATTTAATAAATGTAATGATTCTAGACAAACAGCCTTGTTCAGAGGATGGGAACCTCTGCAGCTGCAGTAGTTTAGAGATAAGGTAGACAAAGGTTTATTAGAGAAATGAACTGCTAGCATTGTGTTCGATTTAGCTATAGTATCTTGAATGTAACATAACAAGTATCTAACTGAAAGTAACCAAGGCCATGTTGTTTTCCTCAGGATGTTTCACATAAAAATTGTTTAAATCAGCAGAAAATCATGGGAAAGATCGTCAGCAGATGATGACCAAATGGTGGTAATTCGTTACGTCAGCATGGTAGGACAGGATTAATTTGATAACCTATAAAAATGAATGCATTTCCTGTTTCTGGTTAGACAAACTCTGCATTAGCACGTTTTTGTCTCCTTGCTGCAAGATTAAAGTGCCTTAACCTGAACCTACCGTGTTTTGATCATTTTTAAAGTATATTTTTCCTTTGACAGTTTGGTCCTTCGGACCGGAATACGTATCTCTCAATCTGGACCTAGGTCAGAATTGGGCCCAGTGGCATGCATCCGTACGGAGAAGAGGCCAAATCGGCTCTTCTGTTTTGAAAGACCTCCGACTGAATTGTCGTTCGAAAGAGGCCAGCCACTGTTTCTGATCTGGGATTGGAGGACGAGTCAATGATCCGGTGGATCAACTCACGGAGGGTCAGGTAAGGAGGAATTACCTTATTTCTGTTTCAAGATCAGGGACTAGTTACAGAACTGTTCATTTTTGTCAGGTAAATTTGATTATGCAAATTAGGGACAGAAGAAGGGGTTACTGTTTTTTGTCATAGATCAGGGAAACAGAATAGGTAGACAGTTATTCTAGATAAACTGTGAAAAAGGTGTAGACTTGTGGTACCACATGATAGAAAGGGTTACGTAACAATTTACAGCTTAGCTAAGACACCAATGGGAAATCAGTGCACAAAAAATTCCGGGGACATGCCCCTAACTGAAGACGCGAAGTATATGCAATTACAGCGTGCCAATAATATTAAATATTATACCAAATGGGTCGATAAGTACAAATTCGAGGGTAATTTAGATAAACTTGCACTTATGAAACTTGTAAAACAGTTAAAAATAGACGAGAAAAGTCAATTAAAAAAGCAGAGACAATTAGGAGTCCCTCAGGCGCACAGGTGGCTTGAGGAAGCAAATCGTAGGGAGCAAAGAATTAAAAATTCAAAAACAATGTTTTTAGACAAGGAAGATAATAATTTAGTAATAGCAATGGCCCCTCCTTCGCCCCCACCACTTCCGTTACCAGAATATGAAGCGAGTGGATGAGCTGATCCATCTCCGCTATACCCAGCTGTCCCTGCAAAAGCACAACCGTTTGTCAGGGATCCCATCGAGACCAGGTCTCGAACACATGACTTGAGAAGGGAAATTGAATTAAATGAATTAAATAAAGCATCACAAGCTATGAGCGAAGAAGAGATATGTCCGCTCATAGAAGTACCGAATCCTCAGGCAGGACAGGCAGGACAAGATCCGACTCTTTTAGTTTATAGACCGTGGACACCGGAAGATATCCGGAAAGCCACAGAAGGTATTCCCCACCCAAAGGTGAATTTTAGAAAATTTTTAGAAGACTTACAGGGTATGAGATTAAGTTACCATTTGAATGGAGAGGAAGTAGAAAAAGTAGTTAGACAAATTGTAGGTCCAGATTGGCACATGATTTGTGGCAGCTGGAATCCTCGTGATGCACAACTTAGACCACTCCCACATACTGATGTAGAACTGGATGGCAGAGTAAACGGTCTAACAGACCGAATCTCTGAAAAGTGGAAGCCTAGGGCTGATTGGACTTGTATTAGTCAATGCATACAGCAAGAAAAAGAAACAGTAGATGGGTACTATGCCAGATTATTAGAATGCTTTAACAATCATAGTGGCATGACAGTTCCTGAAAATCAAATGAATGATTCCCCGTATGAACAACAATTGAAAAACGCATTTTTAAAAGGGTGCATTGCACCTATTAGTAGCTTCATTATGAAACATATGATAGATCATCGAACAAGTAGGTTACAAGCCTTACTTGAATATGCTAGACATGCAGAAAGACATTTTAATAGTAAAAAGAAAAAGAAAACCCAAGTATTTTCAGCAGAAGATGGGTCAGAAGTATTTGTAGTACAAACTGGGAAAAAGGGTAAGAAAAATACCCAGGGAAATAAAAAATCTGACAAACAATCAGAAGATTTCGAGGAAAGAAAGAAAAAGGGTGAGTGTTTTAAGTGCGGGAAAAAAGGACATTTAGCGAGTGATTGCAGGCTAAATAAGAAGGCAACTACAGAAAATAAGGAGGATGAGGAATGACTATATGATAGCCAGGAATCATTAGATGAGAGTGAGCAGGGAAAGGTAAGTGTAAATGTGACAGCAGGAGAAGAGTATGTGACACAAGGGGTAGAGGATGTATATGAATATACAGATGTAGAAAAAAATGAAATTTTAGACCTAGCTCTTTTGAGCTTAGACCTTTACTTAGCAGACACGAAACCGGAAGTGACGCTTCTGGTGGAGGGGAGGGAAGTTAAATTTTTGTGTGACTCAGGGGCTTCACGCACCCTGATACACCCTTCCAAACTACCGGAAGATACAGAATCACCAGATTATATACTAGTGAAAGCAGCTAATGGACAGCTGTATCGGGAGCCACTCTCCCTTGACATTACAATAATAGACCCTGTTTCAGGGATGACTCAGAAAAGTAAAATTGTAGTTTCTGCAAAATGCCCAGTGAATCTTTTGGGTAGAGATTTAATGCAGATATTTGGCATAGCCGTAGTTCCAACCATGCAGGGTATGGAAGCACAGCGACAAATGGACACTTTTGTAGTGCGACCGGAGGGTGAAATGTATTATTGGTACAGCCAGGACTTAGTTACGACTGGTCCAGGGGCAGTAACCGAAGAACTAATGAACGTAGCTATCAGCAAGTTCCCTCCCTTGACATTGACAAACAGCATTTGTTGCATTGTACTCTATATTACTGTAATAGACCAGGTCCTGATAAAGATTATGAACAAGAATTGTTTCAAAACCATGCAAACAGGCTAGTATTGCGAAACTTGTACTGGGATGCAGAAGGGAACAGTGTAGCAAGCTGTTCATTGCCCCAGGAATTTTTAGCACTTTACAAATCTAATCGACTGCCCCATGTTAGTTTGACTAAGAATAAAACCTTAAAATGGGCAGACTTAGGTGAAAAAGTCACGAGGTGGGAAAAACAGACAGAATTAGAACTCTCCGAACAAGGAGTACAGAAGCAGAAATTGAATTGGATTACACAGACACACCCAGCTGTACACTCACAGGCTAGTGAGAATAGCTGAGTATTACTCTTATTGGAAGAAGAGGAAAAAGCCTTGCGAGACATACCAGACATTCTCTGGTCAGCAGGGAAATCAGATGTAGGACTAATACGAACAGCAGGACCAGTTACCATAACGCCAAAGTCAGCTTTTAGGCCCCAGAAAAGACAGTATCCCTTGAGAAAGGATGCAGAGGTAGGAATCAAACCTATCATAGCAGCCTTACTTAAGGAAGGAGTCTTAATAGAATCTCCTGATTCACCATGTAATACACCCTTATTTCCTGTCAGGAAAGCAAACGGGGAATGGCGTATGGTCCAAGACTTACAAGCAGTGAACAATGCAGTTATACCCAGAGCACCAACGGTGCCAGATCCACACACCTTACTGAATGATTTAAAGCCAGAACAGAAATATCTTTCAGTGGTAGACATAAGTAATGCATTTTTCTCAATACCGATACACCCTGACAGCCAATATTGGTTTGCATTTACATTTCAGGGAAAGCAGTGCACATATACCAGATTACAACAGGGATATTGTGAAAGTCCAACAATATTTGCACAAGAAATGGCAAGCAACCTGGCGGGATTTATCCCACCAAAAGGTAGTCAGATTCTACTTTATGTAGACGACATTCTGCTGGCAGCCCCCACCCAGCAAGAATGCAGAGAAGACACAATAGCTTTGTTACAATTTTTAGCTACTCAAGGTCACAAAGTAAACAAAGACAAGTTACAGCTTTGGAGAAAACAAGTTAAATACTTAGGATATGTAATATCCAAAGAAGGTAGAATATTAGATGAAGACAGAAAAACAGCGGTTTTACAAGCACCTAGACCAACTACCAAGAAGGAAATGATGTCCTTCCTGGGAACTACTAATTTTTGTTGGAGTTGGATACCAAACTATGCCTTTGGAATCTACTCCACCGGCTGATTTAATATTTAAAAAAACAATGGCTGCACAGGATTTATTACAATGGACACATGAAGCAGAAGCAGCTTTCTGTAAGCTGAAACAATTGATAACATTATCCTTAGTTTTAGGATTACCAAACTATAACAAGCAGTTTATCCAAACTGTAGATTGTAAGCAAGGTTATATGACATCAGTATTGACACAGCAACATGGGGATAAACAACGCCCCATAGCTTATTATTCATCACAGTTAGATCCAGTGGTGCGGTCTTTGCCCCACTGTGTACAAGCAGTAGTTGCAGCTGCAGTGGCAGTGCAGGCTTCGGCCTCAGTAGTATTATTCCACCCTCTCACATTGAGAGTGCCTCATGCAGTCGCAATTATTTTACTGCAAGAAAAAGTAGCATATCTTTCTCCAGCTAGGCATCTTTCCTGTATGACCATTCTGTTGAGCCAACCTCATATGACAATTGAACGATGCACAACTTTGAATCCGTCAACTTTGCTTCCAACCCTTGCAGATGGCAAACCGCACTGCTGCCTGCAGGAGATTGAGCAAAAGACATTACCTAGACGAGACCTTACGGATGTTCCCTTGGATGATGCCGAGGTGACATGCTATGTGGATGGCTCGTGCAGGAGGGGTCCTACAGGACAGAACCTAGTGGGGTATGCAGTCGTTTCTGATACTGAAACTTTAGAAGCAAAATCTTTACCACACAACTTATCTACACAAGCAGCAGAATTGATTGCCTTAACAAGGGCATGTACCTTAGCAAAAGGAAAGAAAGTGAACATTTATACTGACAGTCAGTATGCTTTTTCTACTGTACATGTTTTTGCGCAACAGTGGAAAAATATAGGAATGATAACATCTACTGGTAAGCCGATTAATCATGCGCAACTTATTTTAGACTTGTTAGATTCAATTCAGTTACCTAAGAAAGTAGCTATTTGCAAATGCATAGCTCATACAAAACAACAGGATAGAATTTCAAAAGGTAATGCACGGGCTGATACAGCTGCAAAGCAGGCAGCTTTAGCCACAGAAACTTTTCTTTTGAGTGAGGAATTACAACCCCCAGAGACTTTAGATTTAGAAATGTTAAAAACAATGCAGACACTTACTACAAATCTTGAGAAACAAAAGTGGATAAAACGAGGAGCAATCCTTGAAAAGGGACTGTACATCTCCAAGGAAAAGAAACCGATTTTGCCATCTAATTTGTTTAGATATGCAGCATTGCTGAGCCATGGGCAGAGCCATGTCTCAACAGGGGGGATGGTACAGTTAGTGAATCGAGTGTTTACAACCTATGGGTTTACAAACTATACAAAAAAATTTTGTGCAGCATGCCATGTTTGTAACAAGCATCATGCATAAGGGGCATTGAAGCCTAAGTGAGGGAATATCCGTTCCATACTATCTGTATGGACTTCATAGAATTGAATAAATGCGAGAATAAGAAATACTGCCTAGTTATTATAGAAGTTTTCCAAATGGGTAAAAGCATTTCCAACTAAAAATCCAGATGCAGCTGCGGTTGCAAAGGTCCTTGTTAAAGAAATTATACCCAGATTTGGGATACCGGAAAAGATTTATAGTGATAACGGGACACATTTCGTGAACCAAACAATCCAACAACTTAGTCATTATTTCGGAATATCGTTAAACAACCACTGCGTGTATCACCCTCAATCTGCAGGGCTAGTAGAGCGACACAATGGGGTACTGAAAAATAGACTTAGGAAATTGATAGAAGAAACACAGAAAAATTGGGTGCACTGTTGAGTATGAGAACTGTTCCAAATATAAAGGGACTAACTCCTTTTGAAACTTTGTTTGGGAGGGCATATTATACACCTCAGTGGAAACCTCTCATATCTACAGAACAGGAGGCTGACAGTTCACTTGCAGGATATATGAGGAGATTTTTGAATAACAAACCTTTGCAGTTAAATTCTGTTTCAGATAAAGAGCAACTGAAATCGGAAGCACCAGTAGCCCCCGGCACCTGGGTGTGGGTGAAGATTACGAAACGGAAGTATTGGAGCTCTCCGAAGTGGGAAGGTCCATACCATGTACTGCTGTCAACACCCACTGCAGTCAAAATCGCAGAGCGAGCTTCCTGGATTCATTTGATGCACTGTAAACTGGTTAAAAACTTTGAACTGGACAAAAACTTTGTTACTGTTGCACAACAAGAACAAAATGGCCAGATACAGAGTGAGTAGAGACACTGAGCAATTTCAAAAAACTTGTATGATTGTTTTTGTTGCAATATTGATCACACTGTTCTTTTTGCTGTGGCCGTACTTTTTTCCTGCCACAAAGGTTGAACTGATTAGATGTAATGAACCAAACATAGACTAGCATCCGAACTTTAACACTTATCAGGCAATTACACGTGTATACGCAGAGACTTTCAATGTTTCGAACTGCTGGGTCTGTACGGCCATACCAACAGCATACGGGGGTTTGTTAATGACTGCTATCCCCCTAGGGGTCAATGAGACCTGGGAAAATCTGTTTTTTGACACAGTCGCTATTAAAGCACAAGATAAAGTAGCACTATATTTGCCTGTGACACAAAAAGGAATTGTATGTTTTTATAAAAATGACTCCATCCAAGTTGGATGGAGTAAATGTAATGTTACTGTACAGTACAAATGTTATAGAAAACCAAATGATTTGAGTGGATCTTGTAGTACAGATTATGACTCATTTTTGAAATCTATGCATAAAACTCTTGATCAGGTACAGCACAATCCCATACTTTTCAAACAGTTATCAGTGATAGATAGGAAAATGTTTCATGCAGGGCAGTCATTTCATAACAAAGTAATGACAAAGGTAGAGGACTGTTATTTTGTATGTGGAAAAAAGGCATATAAATGGTTACCTGAGAATTGGTCTGGCAGTTGTTTTTTGGGATACCTTGTTCCGGCCATCCGACACACTGCAGCTTTTCCTCAGGGGAGTATTCGAAATACTCGAGACGTAACCAAAAAGACTGTTAAGAAACCGGAGAATCCAGTGGGCCGAATCAAAGCAGGGTGGAAAGACCATCGTAATGTGGGAACCAAGCTTGTGCACATGGACTTGATCGATGCTGTTATATCCTGGGCAGGTATATCACCCATGTATGGTGGAGTCAAATCAATATGGGAACTGCGAAAATTGTCTAAACGTCTCAAAATAATGAGTAATGCAACTTTTTCTGCCCTTGAACTGATAACTGATGAACTGAATGCCATGAGAACTGGAGTGCTTCAAAACCGAATGGATCTTGACTTCACCCTAGCGGCGAGAGGCGGAACTTCCGCTTTAATCAAAGAAGAGTGCTGTGCGTTCATTCCTGACCATCAGCATGAGATCAACAACCATCTCGAGGTGATTCAGCAAGTGTCGGCCATGACCAAACCAGGCCCAAACCCTCTGACAGAGTTTTTTCAGAATGCCTTTGGGGAGGGGGGCTCCATCTATATGAACATATTGATTGCTATTGGGGTAGGTTTACTCCTAATAGGAGCTTGTATTTGTTGCGGAATCCCCTGCATGAAAAAATTAATTAAGGAATTCATAGATATATCCATATCTGAAACTATGTATCAAAGTACTGAATTTGAAGAGCTGCTAGAATGCGAGACACTTTCATAAAAGTTTAAACTAAATGACTTTCTTAACTGCAAATCCTAAATGGAAGAGGTTAGGAAAAGAAGCAAGCTGTTTATCCTTTTCTGAAAATAGAATAAAAAGTATTAACAGGAGGGAGATGTTAGAAAATATGTATTAATATGCGTATGCTTAATGCCAAATTAATAATCAAGTGTTTTTAATACGCTTTTCATTCTATTTCTCATGCACTGTGATTTAAATAAATTGAGTTTCATATGAGACTGAAAATATGCTTTATTGAAACTGCAGCATGCTTACTGAAACTTGCAAGTTGCCCTCTGACCTAGTAACTGCTAGCACAGCAATATTCTTGTTTATGCCTTGTGGAAATGTACTTGAGAAGCAGGTGTTAATCTGCTAGGTCAGAAGCATATGAATAGACAATATACCATTTAATAAATGTAATGATTCTAGACAAACAGCCTTGTTCAGAGGATGGGAACCTCTGCAGCTGCAGTAGTTTAGAGATAAGGTATACAAAGGTTTATTAGAGAAATAAACTGCTAGCATTGTGTTCGATTTAGCTATAGTATCTTGAATGTAACATAACAAGTATCTAACTGAAAGTAACCAAGGCCATGTTGTTTTCCTCAGGAAGTTTCACATAAAAATTTTTAAATCAGCAGAAAATCATGGGAAAGATGGTCAGCAGAAGATGACCAAAAGGTGGTAATTCGTTACGTCAGCATGGTAGGACAGGATTAATTTGATAACCTATAAAAATTAATGCATTTCCTGTTTCTGGTTAGACAAACTCTGTATTAGCACGTTTTTGTCTCCTTGCTGCAAGATTAAAGTGCCTTAACCTGAACCTGCCGTGTTTTGATCATTTTTAAAGTATATTTTTACTTTGACAATATATATATATATATATATATATATATATATATATATATAAATATATATATATATATACACTAAAGTAAATATACTAAAATTTCTTATTGTAAGTGTTAATACTATTAAATGTATTATTTTTGACAATAAATAAGTTTTGTCTGCTCATAAGAAGTTAGCTTGAGTTACAGGTGCTAAACCAGAATTTGTTATGAGAAATGAGGTAAATTTGAAGCAAAATGTCTCACAATGATTTTATAACCACAAATACAATGAGAAGTGAGGAAAAAGGGTAATTTTAGGTAATTGATTTAAATGTTAATTCATTTCTGATAGCCCTTTTAATTATTTTTAAAGATCTTTTCAAGCTCCTTTTATTGCAGTTCCACATTTATTGTATACATCACAGAATGTAAGGGATGTAATACATTTTATGTGGGCAAAACCACTGAGGCAATACAGAGCAGAATTTTTGAAGATAATTAGTCTTATTTCCAACAGAATATCTCCAATGTATTGTATAGACAAAGTAGAAAATGTTCAGTACATAAGAAGTTTTATTTTGTATAATTATCAACTTTGAAGTATAAGAGGTAGATACAGAGAAAATGATCTGTAATAGCAGATATTTTTAAACATCAACCAAAAACCAAGTTTAAATGAATATTTAAATTATAAAAGTGTCTTACAAGAGAAACATTTACAACTTAAATTTTAATGTATTATGTAATTTCTAGTCTACATGTGATTTTTTTGTACCAGTTAAATTGTAGTTGCACTTTTGAGTTAACAGTCCGATGAAGCCTTACATGTGATTTACATCAATTGCACATGAAAACACTTATAGGTTCATAGGTTGGTACTAGGCTATCAGCTCTAAGGCCTATATAAGCCAAGCCATAACAATTTCCTAGCTATTTCTTCCCACACTATTTACTTCCCTGGACCCCTGTCTAGCAGGGCGACTGACGTGATCCCCGGGGTGAATTTCCTTTTTTCCATCTAATCGTCAAGGTTCCTTTTGAAGAGGGCCAAAGAGGCGCTCTGCTTGACATGTATGGGCAGTCTATTCCAGAGTCTGAGGAGTCTCTGGGTCAGGAACCTATCCCTCCAACATGTTTTGTTTATTATGATGACAAGGTTTAGATCCATGGAGCGTGTGTGTCTCTGAGGGATTGGGATTTCTTTAAGTGTAGCATGTCCAACAGCTCTGGGTTTGACATGGCCTTGTATGTTAAGCAGAGATCGCCTCTGAGTAGACGATATGAGACAGAGTATAGCTGGAGTTTTTTAAGGTGGTCAGCATAGGGCATCTGCTTTAGGCCTGTGATTTTTTTAGTGAGGTATTTCTGCGGCACTTCCAATTGCTGCAGATGTCTTGAGAGGTACATACCAAACAAGGCGTTGTATTCTATAATGGATCTAATGAGAGATGAGTACAGTGGGACAATGACCTCCTTTTTTCTGGATGAAACGCCCTTAGTGATGAGGTGTGCCACATAGAAGGATTTCCTGACTGTTGTGGCGATGTGTTTATCGAAGGTGAGACCACTGTCCATCTGTGTCCCTAAGTCTCTTATCACATTTTCCATGTTTAGTGTACTGCCACCTATGTGGTAATTCACGGGTACATGTTTTTTCCAAAAGGGGATAACTTTTAGTTATGTACTTACCATAACTTTAGATGTTTGGGATCCATCTCGCCTACATTCTGTACTGATGGGCTCGGAGCCGATCCTCGGCTCCGACTCAGCACGCTATGCTATATAGCAAAGCCTCTTATTGGCTGAGCTATTCTCTATCCCAGGATGCACCACCACTAATCCCCCAGATCTTGTTTGTCCGCATTCATGCACACACACATAACTGTTTTCTAACATTGCCAGATGTTTCAAGATGAAACAATAGAATTCGGACCGTCCGATCTCTTCTGATCTCCAAGGTAGGGGGAAGGAGGGTGGGTTATTAGGAATGTAGGCGAGATGGATCCCAAACATCTAAAGTTATGGTAAGTACATAACTAAAAGATGTTATATGATCCTATCTTGCCTACATTCTGTACTGATGGGACAGCGTCCCTAGCACCTAATTCCTGGGTGGCTCACTGGAAAACACTCCTGAGCACTGTGGAACCAAATGAAGCTCGCCCCCGAGATGCCACATCCAATTTGTAGTGGGAAATGAAAGTGTGTGGGGAAGACCACGTAGCCGCAGCACAAATGTCACTAATGGTAAGCTTAGAATGGAATGCTATTGAAGTAGCCATAGCTCTTGTAGAGTGAGCTTTGATAGAGGTTGTAAGCTCTTTATTAGAAGAGGAATATGCCTGACTAATACAGTCCCTGATCCATTTGGCAATAGTGACGTTTGTGACGGATTTGCCCAATTTATTATCCGAAAAGGACACAAACAACTGATCCGTTTTTCGTGTTTGTTGGGTCCTGTCTAAATAAAAACGCAATTGCCTATGAACATACAATGTGTGGAAGATGTATTCCGCTTTGTTTGAGTACTTTGGAAAGAAAACTGGAAGTTCTAATGACTGTTGCAGGCAAAAACTGGAACAAACTTTAGGGACAAAAGATGGATCAGGCCTGAGGGATACTCTATCTTTGAGAAAAACCAGGTACGGTGGTTTTACAGACAGAGCTTGAAGTTCTGAAACTCTTCTGGCAGAAGTAATCGTGACCAGAAAGGCGGTTTTCCAAGAAAGAAATTTCAAATCACATGTTGCTGCCAGCTCGAAGGGGGAGGAGGTTAAGGCACGTAACACCACATCGAGATCCCACGGAGGAGCAGGGTGAGAAATCGGAGGTCGTAAAAGCACCGCACCTTTCATGAAGGTTTTACACAATCTGTTACTCATTAAAGGTGGGTTTGTAGATTCATGGAAATTGGAAATAGCTGCCAATTGGACCTTGATGGTAGAGACTGAAGAACCTTGATTAAATAGGGAAGTCAGAAATTTCAGGACTTCCGATACCAGAACAGTGATGGGATCCAGACCTCGGAGTTGAGCCCAAATAGCAAATCTCTTCCATTTGCTAGTATACAATTTCTTAGTGGCAGACTTGTGGGCCGAGGATAAGATATGTATGACTTCCGGGTCTAAGGTATGATTCCTGACTATAGTCGGAAGAGGAGGAGCCAAGCTGTTAACTTCAAAGTGTGAAGGGACTGATGGAGTTGTCCCAACTGATGAATTAATAGGTCTGGGATCTGATCCAGGAACCATGGACCGTCCAATGCATATTTCCGAAGATAGGGGAACCATACCTGACGAGGCCAGTAAGGGGCAACTAAAATCATTTTGCTCCCCAAGTGAGACGCCTTTTGGATCACTCTGGGAAGGAGGGGAACTGGGGGGAAGGCGTATAGCAAGCCGGTGTGCCAAGGATGGGCTAATGCGTCCATAGGACTCTCCCCCGGAGGTGGAGTGAGAGAGAAGAACTCCTTGCACTTTGCGTTCAGCGGGGTTGCGAAGAGGTTGCAACAAGGAGTTCCCCATCTGCTGAAGATCTGAGTTGTCACTGCATCATTCAGAGACCACTCGTGAGGAGAGAGAATTGTTCTGCTTAGCCTGTCGGCTATCACGTTGGACTTGCCAGGGATATGAGTCGCCACTAGAAAACGTCTGGTCACCACTGCCCATTCCCAAACTCTCATGGCCTCTCTGCAAAGGGGGTAGGATCTGGTCCCTCCCTGCTTGTTCAGGTACCAGACTACTGACATGTTGTCGGAGTGAACGGCAATTACGCCCTGAGGGAGATAATCTTGAAGGGCTTGTAGGGACAGAAACACCGCCCTCATTTCTAAAATGTTGATATGAAGGAGGCTCTCTTCTGAATGCAATTTGCCTTGGACTGACCTGCCCAGCGAATGCCCCCCCACCCCATCTGGGAGGTGTCCGTAGTCAAAGTGGCCACAGGAGGAGGTGGAACAAGGGGTCGTCCCTGATCCAGATTGGAGGGCACCAGCCACCAGCGAAGGTCCCGTTTGCAAGTTTCCGTGATCCGGATGAGGTGACTGAGAGGGAGATCCTGAAAGGACCACTGTGTCGAAAGGAGCCACTGAAGAATTCTCATATGCAATCTTGCTAAGGGGACTAGAAGAACAGTGGCCGACATAGAGCCCAATAGCTGCAGGACCATCCTGGCTGGAGCTTTGGATCTGAGAATCAAGGCTCAGACTTGAGCCTGTATATTTTGTATCCTTTCTGTAGGAAGATAGACCCGCATTAGGTTTGAGTCTATCTCTACTCCGATGAACCTTATGCGCTGAGATGGCAGCAACACAGACTTTGGCCAGTTGAAGGTGATTCCAAGGGAAGTGCCTAGTGATATTGTGGCTTGTAGGATTTGCAATAGTAGACGCCTGGAGGTGGCAGTTAGGAGCCAGTCGTCCAGATATGGAAACACCTGGAATCCTAGACTCCTCAGGTGAGCAGTCACGACCGCCAAACATTTGGTGAACACCCTGGGGGCTGTGGTGAGACCAAAGGGCAGTGCGCAGAACTGAAAATGACTGTCTCCCAGGCTGAAGCGCAAATGTCTCCTGGACGCCTGGTCTACCAGGATGTGGTAATAGGCGTCCTTGAGATCTATGGAGCACATCCAAACACCTTTCTCCAGCAGTGGGAGAATGGATTGTAAGGTGACCATTCGGAACTTGGACTTTTTGACTGATCGATTTAGGATGCTGAGATCCAAAATGGGCCTCAAGTCCCCGGTCTTTTTTGGCACCAAAAAGAATCTTGAGTAAGTCCCTAATCCGATCTGGTCTGCGGGGACCGGTTGGATGACTCCTTTTTGAAGCAGCTTTGAGACTTCTAAGGCTGCGATTTCCCGTTGACTGGGTGGCGGGTCCGGGATTCTCTTGGACGGCGGTGGGGAGTGAGAAAAGGGGATGGCGTAACCTCCGGTGATGATTCGAAGCACCCATTGGTCCTGCGTGATACCCTCCCAGGCTTTTAGGTGCCTCAAAAAATGACCCCCGACTGGCTCCGGAGCTGCACAGTCGGGCAATCCTTCAGGGATTGTGGAAGGCTGAAGAGCCACGAAAGGACTCGCGGTCTCCAGTGTTGTGGGGGCCTCTGCCGCCTCTGGGACAGCATCTTCCAGAAAAATTTCCCCCTCCTCTGCCTCTAGAAGGGGGATCATTCTGCTGCGAGGGATAAGACTTCTGGGACTTACGGAACCACATTTTCCCTCCTCTTTTAGCCTTGGGATAAGGCCAAAAGGGAGTGGAAAATCATGCCCCTACGGCAGTCAGAGTCTTACCTTCTTGCTCGCAGTGGGTCAATGTGTCCTTTACCTTGGGTCCAAACAAAGAGGACCCATCAAAGGGAGCGTCGGCAAAGGAAGACTTAAAGGCTTCCGCAAAATGACACAGGCGGAGCCAGGCTTGCCTCCATAGAGCAACACCCGTACCCGCGCTCTACTCGCCCCTTCGGCTGCATATGAAATGAGCCTCATGGACGAGTTTGATATGGATGACAGTGTAGCCAACTGAGAGCCAACCGTCTGGGCCAGCTGCTCAGGTAGGTTACCCAAGAGGGTATCTGAAAGCTCCTTGATCAGATCCCTCTGAAATCTAGTGAAGTGCGTTAAATAGTTCAGGGACCTTAAGGTAAAGGCCGCTGAACTGAGGGTGCGCTTCCCGTACCAATCCATGCTCCTAGACTCCTTATTAGGAGGATGGACGGACGTCAAAGCCTCTGCTACATCTTGGTGGGTAGCAGATGCCACCACCAAGGCATCTACAGCCACACCTTTGGTCAAAAACTCCTTCTCTGGGGGTGCTGATAAGAACTTGTTTGGGTGAGCAGGCACCGGTTCCACAGAGTCTGGATGTTCCCACGCCCTTCGACAGATCAAATCTAGGAGCTCATCGAAGGGCGGAGACACCCAGGAGGCGGAGGGCTGAGCCCCGAGGGCCTTGAGGAACACCGACTCGTCAGCGGAAGGGGGTTTGGAATTCCAGCCGCCTCGTTGTTTGAGGGCTTCCAAGATGTCTGCGAAGGAGACATCATCTGAGGACGACTTAGGGGACCCCTCCGCATCATCAAGATCGGTGTCCGACATGAGACTCATTGGGGGAGTCGACGTGCTTCCTCTTGCACAGTCTTTTCCTTGGGGGTTCCTCTGAAGAAGCTTCAGAGGGACCTCCAGGAGGGGGGGAACCCCCACTGGGGATGACCTCAGGCCCCGGGGCTCCACCGTCTAAGGACAGGGGGACTACCAAAGACCCAGTCTCCATGTGTAGGGAAGGTGCTGGTGAGACCATGGAGGTAGCCAAAGAAGATTTGGCCAAAGCACTCCTCATGGCCCTGAAGGCTGGACCGCCAGAGTCCTGGGAAGGTCCAACCCCTGTGGCCACAACAGTAGACGGTACCCCCGCAGCCGACGCACCAAGAGGAAGGCTCGGGAACGAAAACATCGGTCCCAAAGTGTCCCCCCCAGGGCCAACGGAGGAGGTCCATGTACCGAACTCCGACTCGAGAGCCGGGGTTGGAGTAAGGGTCGGAGCCGACCCGAAAACCTCCATCGGCTCCACCAGCACCGGCTCCAATGGTGCAGAGGCTGTTGGAGGAGGAACCAGAACTACAGGGTGGGCCATCAGCTCCGAAGCCAAATGGGCTGGAGCCGAAACTAATTTCTGGAATACAGGAGACTGAAACAGTCTTAGGAGCACCCTGTCGATGTCCGAATATGACATCTTTGAAGATCGGGAGGAGACCGACCCGGTCCGAACCAACTTCTCCATCGGCTCTGAAGGACTGGGGGACCGGCTCCGAATAGACTCGACCAGTATCGGTGCCGAGGGAGATTCCAAAACAATTTCCCTCGGTGCCGAGGAGGGCTTCGGCGCCAAAGGGGAAGAGTCTGAGCTGGCAACCCTCATCGGCTCCAATATCAGTGGAGCTGAAGAAGGTGACCCGCCTCTTGAAGCCCCAGCCATCGGCTCCGAAACCAGAGGAGTCGAGACTGGAGGCATCGAGGCAGACCGTTCCGCCCTCGGCTCCGAAGTCCGTGGAGCTGATGGAGAAGCCTGCCTAGATTTCTTACTGGTCGGTTCCGACGGACTGGTCGGAGCCGACAATTACTTTTTCTTGGCTGGAGAGGAAGAGGAAGATAAGGCCTCCTCGAAGGAGGGTTTAATCAGCCCTTTCAAGATTAATTTATTCCTCCTCTCTTGGAGGACCCTAGAGAAAAAAGCGTGACACAAGCTGCAAGACTCCTGTAGGTGTTTGGCGCCTAAACAGTACAAGCATAAGGAGTGATCATCGGTGATGGACATTTTATAGTTGCATCTCGTGCACTTTTTAAATCCTGAGGGTCTATGCTCTTTGGACATAATGACTGTAAACCACTCACTATATCAATAGAAAAAACACTATATATGTCACTCACTGAGTAAAGATTTTTTAAACAATAAAATCCTTTTTTTTTTTTTTTTTAACAAAAGGTCAAAAATTAACTAGTACAATACAAGTACAACAAACACCAAAAAGGAGGGCCAAGAACCCTCTAACTTAAACAGGTACTTGACCTCTCTAGAAATAAGAAAACTCGCTAAAGAATAGGGGAAGGCCCCTCTAACTTAAACGGAAACCTTTCCCTAGTCAATCACACACTTTCACCAAAAAATTTTACCAAAAACACACTGATACACAACGATAGCTGTTAAAACAGCTTTTGGGTAAAGAATAAAGAATTTCCTGACAGGAAAGCTTTAAGAAAAAACAGCACTTAGCTCAGCCAAGTTTGAGACCATGTCCTAACTTGTAAGCGGCAAACGAGATCTGGGGGATTAGTGGTGGTGCATCCTGGGATACAGAATAGCTCAGCCAATAAGAGGCTTCGCTCTATAGCATAGCGTGCCGAGTCGGAGCCGAGGATCGGCTCCGAGCCCATCAGTACAGAATGTAGGCGAGATAGGATCACATAACATCTATACATTTCTTGGCATTGAGCTTGAGTCCATGGCTCTGGCACCAAGCATCTGTTTATGTAAAGCCCTTTTGTAGAGTATCCACATCATTTGGGGATTCATTAATGGCTCCCAGTTTGCAGTCATCTGCAAACTTTGTTAGCCAGAGTCTGTTAGTGTTGGCCTGTACTTCAGAGAAGTAGATGCCAAACAAGAGCGGTCCCAGGACTGAACCCTGAGGTACTCCACTTGTCACTTGTCTGGAGCTGGATTTGGAGTCGGCTACTTTTACAGTGTGGGTTCTGTCAGTAAGCCAGTTGGCAATCCATCGCGTGATGTAGGGATTAATGCCCAGCTTAGTAAGTCTATCTATGATTCCAGAGTGGGGGATGGTGTCAAAGGCCTTGGTGAGGTCCAGATAGGCTGTTTGGACCACCTTACCCTCGTCCACAGCTCTGGAGACTGATTTGAAGAAGTCAATCAGGTTCAGGAGACAAAATTGGCCCTTCACGAACCCAGCCTGGGTGGGGTCCAGTGTTTGACGGTTGCCAATGTCTTTGTTTATAAGTTCCATGATAATACATTCCATGGCCTTGCAGATCAGGCTCATCAGACTGATGGGGCGGTAGTTCCCAGGATCCTAGGTGGATCCCCCCTTGTGGAGTGGGATAACTGTAGCTGTGCATCACTCAGTGGGCACGAAGCCAGAGGTGAGGCTATGATTAAACATGACACTTAGGTGAGGTGCCAGTTCATTTTGTAGTTCATGTAATACACAGCCCGGGATGTCATCTGGTCCCATGGATGCTGTATTCTTAGCTTTGGAGAGTGCGTCTTTTACCTGTGTGACCGTTATTACCAGAATTTGGCAATCTTCTGGTATTGAGATGGGTCATTTTGGGGGGGTGAAGTTGGCACTGAATTGATCTGCCAGGATATTGGCAATATCCTTGGGATCAGTATATTTAATGCCATTCTATTGTAGCTCAGAGCAGATCTGATCATTGACATTTAGATTCTTGACATAGTTATAGAATGCCTTGTGGTTGTCTTTGGAATCTTTGGCAATTTTATTTTCGTAACTAGCTTTGGAGGATTTTATGGGGGATCTCAGCTTCTTACTGAGGCTGGTAAGGGAGTTTTTTTGTATCCTGGGATTTTCCTCTTTTCTACAACAGTTTCTTCCTTTTGTTGTAAAGTTTGTTTATGGCAGGGGACCACCAGATTGGCTTCCTTTTTTTGGAGGAGAGCATCTTGGTTCTATTAGGGATGGCACAATTCAAGCACGAGTGGATGTGCTCATACAGTGCCTTAGTGTAGGATTTATCAGTTGAACTTAAGTAGCATGAAGTTGGCTTTGGAGAAGTTTTTTTTGGAGGTTTCCTTACCAGGGGGTGAGAGTGGGATGGTGATGTTAAGGGTCATTAGCTTATGGTCAGACCTGACCAATGAGGGGGTGACCATAGGTGTGGAGCATCGATTTCCCATGTTGGTAATGACCAGGTCTAGGATAATAGAGCCCATGGTGGGACTATGGATTAGTTGATCCAGGGCATTGGAATTTATGAATTCCAAGAACTGTTGGGCAAAGGTGTTGGCACACGAGTAGTTTTTCCAGTTAATGTCAGGGTAGTAGTTGAATTCATCCAGTATTAGGGTGTTTGGTTGTGTCTTAATATTTTCCAGTATGTTTAGAAAGGTGTAGTGAGAATCTTGGGGCATGATGGGGGATCTGTAGCAAGCTACAATTTGGATTGCAGTCTTACCTAGTGTTAGTTGCACCTGGAGAAATTCAGATGCATTGTGTTGGGCAACTAGCCTGGTGGTGTGAATATCCTTGGTGAATATGGACACCCCTCCACCGTTAGTCTTTAACTTACTGTTATTTATTGTTTTATTAAAGTTTGGGGTGTTTGCCAAAAGCCTCCCAAGCAGTTCTTATGTATAGTGACTTGACATTTAATAACTGACAGAAAAAGGCAGTGTTTGTTTTTTTTTTTTTGTTTTTTTAAGAAAGTCTTTTTTTTTTCCCTTCACAATAGATCTCTGGCCAAGGCATTGTGTAATGCTACTTGTCACAGCATAGTCTGATGTACCCAGTGGGGGGGGGGGAGGTCAGCTGATAGGGTTCCTATCAGTTTGTCGAAACTTCAGCAGTTCAAGCACCATATGTTCGAACTGTGAAGTTTGAAAACTGATTATCATGAAGCCGTGGAACACCAAATTCTTTCCCAGGGAAAAAATTTGGTGGGCTGTTTCTGTGGCTTTGCGATTTTCAGCACTGTGGTGGAAAGTTTTAGGCCAGGTTCAGGTAAGTGTGCGATTGTGTGAATGTTAGGGTTAGGGTGCAGGTTAGGTGAGTTAGGGTTAGGGCGCAGGTGAGGTGGGTGTGTGATAGTGACAGACTTTAGCGTTAGGGCGGGATAGGTGAGTTAGGGTTAGGGCGCGGGTCAGGTGAGTGTGCGATAGTGACGGACCTTAGGGTTAGGGTTTGGGTTAAGGTAAGTGGATAGATAGTAGTGTATGTACAATTTAGTGTAGGGTTAGATGTAGGATTTTAAGTGTATGTGTGTGGATTGCTGTTTTTTTTGGTGTGCTTGTGTTGTGTGTGTGTTTCGTGGAACAGCAATTTTTTTTCCTGGGAAAAAAAATCATTGTTCTAAGCCTTCGATGGTTTTGCACTTCGAGGTTAGAAGTTCGAACATATGGTGTTCAAACTTCTGCCATTTCCATGAAGTGATATAGATCCAGCTGACAGGCCTGTAGGTACAGAGGTACTGCTACTTCTGTACACAGCTATAAAAACACTTGCTGTAGTTAGTGAAACATCACTTGCTATAATGGGTACTTGCTGACAAAGTAAGGCAGTGATTTTTTTTAAAAGCAAACTTTTGTATTCTTTTTCTATAGGTCTCTAAGTTATTGCAAGGTTACATGTTACAATGCAGTCTCATGTAAATGTGGGTACAGTGTTTCAACTGACAAGTTCCTATAGGTGTACAGGTACTGTTAAATCCTGTACACAGCTACAAGAACACTCAAGCTAGAGAGTATTTCACAAGCCAACTGTCATGCAACATAAGTGCTCAGTGTGTTTAGCATCATCTCTATGATCTTTAACTTGTGAATAATTCTAGGTTAATATGTTGTTCTTCTGAATTACATTTTGTAATAACTTTAGTTAACTGTAACCATATTATGTCAATGTGGAGCTTTTCTCCCTGGGCCACCGCTGAAATGGGATATTATCCCAGTCAGACTTTTCTGGTAAACAAATGTCAAACAAATAAAATATTTTAAAGTTGGAAACTGTTTTATAGGTTTGAAGCAATAATTTATCTGCTACCTGGTTAGGTACAGAACTTCCGGAGAGAAAAGCTGTTATAGGTATGGACTCACTAAACACAAATGCTCCAGAAGATCTTTTAATTCAAGGGTTCTTGTGTAGATGTTCTTTTTGCAAAAAAAAAAAAAATTGAAATTAGAAGTAAAACACGTGATATTTGTAATTGTTATACATTGAACAAACTATGGTGTACAATAAAAAATAAAACTCCTCAGTACTTAAGGTGACTGTAAGAGGGGCATTTGCCACAATAAAAGAATGAATAAATGAATGGAATTATGAATCACTTGACAGATGGGTTTAATTTAATGAGTAAAATGGTTCATAATACAAACTTACCAAGTATTAGGTCAACTGCTGATAATGATAAACATACTGAACAAAAGTATTAAACAGCACAAGTGTAAGCAGTGTACTTATTAAGGAGTAAAATGTTAAAATAAAAGAAAAGGTCCAATACAAAAATGACTCCAAAATCAATAGTACATCTAAATGCAAATAAAAAAAGTAAATGTTAAGTCAGAAGAAAGGTTGTAGGAAAACGTTAAATAAAATAACAAAGTTAACTCTAGATATAGTAATACCAAGACTACTCTTGAGCAAGAATTCCAGATGTAATTATAGTGAACAACAAAGATGAACAGTTGAAGAGTATAAACAAGGTTGCTGGAAGCAGGGCAGCTCTGTCCAGAAGTAATTAAGATGAAACAGTAACTAAACTAGGTAATCCTTTGAAACATTTCAATCAGTGTGTTATACATTCAGAAAATGTGGATACAATTGAGACTGAACCCTTGGACATGGTAAGAATAAAAAAAAACAACAATAATGAAAAAGGAAAACTCATTCATAATGCAAAAGTTAATGAGAAAAACTTGATAAAGTGAAAAAAGATGGTAATAATGTATGTGTAAATAAAGGCAAAAAAGGCAGAAGGATGAAAGTAAAGATGATGGTAATTTTATAAACAGAATAATAAAATAAAGTATTGAGTTGTTTAGAATATCAAGGAATCATAGATGAAATTAAGTTGGTTATATTAACAATATAGTTAACTTTAAGGAATATAGAGTAATTGTTGCATATAAAAGAGCAAAAATGAATATGGAAGCATATCAACATTTTCTGTAAAAATTAGAAGATCTTATGGATGACACGTAAACTATAATTTTAGCAGATTTTAACTACCCTGAAATCAGTTGAACTAAATATTACTCCAATAATCATATGGCCTACCATTTTTTGATATTTGAGTGAATTTAATTTTACTCCACAAATAAATGCACCAACTAGAGGTCATAACTTATAGTATTTTATTAGAAAATAAAGAAGGTTTGACAGCAAATCTTCATACAATTCACCCACTTGGTACTTCAGACTATGATAGTATTATGTTTGATATTAATACACTTGAAGGAAATACAATTGTCAAACAGTATAAACAATTTTGATATTTTATACAGTATGGATGGTTGCAATTATGAGATCTATGTAATGTACATAATAATACTGTGATAATTAAAAAAAAAAAAACAGAGGGACATACTGCTAAATCCTATTTTATGAACCTATGAACCTATAAAAAAAAACAGAGGGACATACTGCTAAATCCTGGTGGAATAATTATCATATATGGTTTCTGCAAAAGAGAAAAAAATGATTGTATAATAAATTTAGAAAACATAAAACTCAATATGTTGTTGTTGTTGTGTCTTTCGGCTTTTCCCGGTTAGAGGTCGCCACAGCAGAACTCCAGTCCGCTAATGATTGGCAGTTGATTTTTACATGCCGAGTTGCCAGCCCTGACACACAACCTTCAACAAAGGTATGCCCATTCACGCATGTCTCCACGCAGAAGATGCTCTAGCTGAGAGTCGAACCGGTCAGCATCTTACTATGAGGCGACAACGTTACCGCAGCACCACCACCGTGGATCAGTAAAACATAAAACTCAATATAATAAATGAAAATTAAATTAAATAACTAAGAAGCTTCAGAGTGCATTTAAATATAGCAAAAGGGTATAGGAAAATAACTTACTTAAAACATTGGATAATAAAACCTAATTTTATAAATATGTGATGACCAAAAAGACAGTAAATAATTATTAGGTCTCATCTTTTCTGGTAAAAAAAAATAATAACTGAAAAAGAGACATGACTGAAGTAATACTTTGTGGGATTAAGTTGTATTTTAAAACCTTTTTATATACCAGTGGTAAGTGATTGTGTAAACTGTGACTCTCCTATAATTTCAGATGAGGGAGTGTGACTAATTGTAAGGAAAGTAAATACAAATAGGTCAGTGGGACCTGACCCTCTATCTAGACAGTTTATTTGTTACATTACTGGTAGTATTCTTCAACTTTTAATAAAAATTTTAGGCACCATGTTATATGATGATGCTGAGAGACTAGAAAACATCTCTTATAATCCCCATATTCAAATGAGGGAAAAATCAGACACTTCCAACATTCACCCACTTAGTCTGACTTCAGTTATTAGAAAATGTTTTGGGAGAACTATTCTTAAAGAGCTAGAAGATGTAGATATATACAGCTCTAGTTTGGATAACAATCAGTATGGGTTTATCAAGGGAAGATCAATATTTATTGGGCAAATAAACCTCTATAAAAAAATCTCAAAATTAAAAGATATGGGGAAAAAAATGTGTAATGGTTTACCAAGACATGTCTAGATCTGTCATTTAGTTAAGGCATGACCAGATTATTCACAGACTGGAAACCATCAACATAAATTCATACATAAGATGGATCACTAATTGGTTGTTTAACAAGGAATAATATGTAGTATTGCACGAGCATCAGCTGACTTGGAAAAAAGTTAAAAAGAGGAGTCCCACAGGGCTCGGTGTTATGGCATATTTTATATAATATTGTTTTTACAGACAGGCCTACTTCTCCTAAATTATGGCTGACTAAATATGTAGACAATTGTAAGGCAGGGAACAAAAAACATGATCTGGAGGATGCAGAAAGTTTAAATAATTATTTAGCTTAAACTGAAAATTAAACTAAGAAAGTTGTATACAGTTTAGTCAGAAAAATATAAGGTTTTAATCTTTGGTAATTATATATAATGTAATAAAAAAAAAGGGATATGGTTCTGGAAATAACCAATCAAGTTATGGATCGTGATACTTTTATTGGTAAGGATGTGGATTTTAATTACCACATGCAAGTCATAAAGACTACAAATTTAAAACAATCTGGCTTATTATTGACTACATTGGAAAATAGAAATCATGTGGTAGTAAAGAATGTATTTATAAATGTGATCAGGCCCATGATATACATTAATTTGTTGTTTTGTAAACTGACTTACTAACACAGCAAATTTAGAAATAGTTCAAATAAGATTTACAAAAAGAATAAACAAAATAAATAAGTGGACTTATTTTGAGAGACTGAAGAATTTGGATCTTTTCAACATTTCATACAGCGTAATCAGAGAAAACTTGTATTTAGCTTATATTACATGAAACAATTCTGATTGTATCCAAGCAATTAGTTTCATAAAGGCTGAAGAATATCCTATTATATGGGACCATGGTCCTAAATATATAATAAACAGAAATCAAAGACTGGAGATAGGTTTTTAACTCAAAGGATTCCTAAATTGTTGAATGGTATACCTGCTTATGTCAGAATTTTTTTGTTTGATGTCAATCTTTAAAAAAAGAGTGGATGATTATTTGTGGGAAAAAAATATCAATATGGTGTCATGGCCTTTGTGATGCTTAAGGTCAATGAAGACCGTTTGAATTTGAATTAAACTATAAAGCTATGAAGTTCCATTTGTGGGTCTCTGGAAATCTGTCCAGAGAGATTATGGTCCAAATATGGACACACCACAGCAAATGCCATTGAGTCTGAAGGCATGGTATGTGCTAAACCCAAGTATGAAAGCTGTACTTTCTGTGCAAGTAAACCATGTTTTAGGGGTTATACATATATGAATGCCTTCCAAATGCAGGAATGCCTTAAGGTTAGGCAGCTTGTTGTTTTGACTTCTGGCATGCAGCAGGACCACTTTTATTTGATACAGATAAGTTTGCTATGTTATAATGTCTAACAAAGGCACTATGATGTAGCTAGGGATTTAGCCAATAAGTAGAAGCATATAGGTTCATAGGTTCATAGGTAGGTACTAAGCTATTGGCCCTAGGGCATAATTAAGCCTAGCCAAAAACATTTTTTTGCTTACGCTTCCCTCCCAAGTGGTTTAGTTTCCTGCGCCCCTGTCTAGCAGGGCCACCAAAGTAATTCCCAGGGTGAATTTCCTGTTTCCCATCCATTCATCAAAATTCCTCTTGAAGAGCGCTAATGAGGAGCTCTGCCTCACATATATGGGGACCTTATTCCAGAGCAAGGGAAGTCTCTGGGACATGAATCTGTCCCTCCAACAAGTCCTGTTTATTGATGATGTCAGGTTTACGTCCCTTGAGCATGTAGCTCTGGTGGACTGGGTTTTCCTTAGGTGGAGCATTTCTAGCAATTCAGGGTTTGACATAGCCTTGTATGTCAGGCAGAGATCACCTATCAGTAGCCTGTATGCGACCGAGTACAGTCTGAGTTTTTTTAGCCTCATGGCATAGGGGAACTGTTTGAGGCCTGTTATCCTCTTTGTGAGGTACTTTTAAGGCCTCTCCAGTTGTTGCAGATGTCTTGTTAGGTACATCCCAAATGGGGCATTATATTCAATAACGGGTCTAATGAGTGATGAGTAGAGGGGGACAATAACATCCTTATTCCTGGATGCAAACCCTTTTGTGATAATGTGGGCCATGTAGAAGGATTTTCTAACCACTTCAGCAATATGGTTGTTGAAGGAGAGGTTTCTATCCACCTGATTCCCTAGGTCTCTTATCACACTCTCCATGATAAGTGGGCTGCCACCTATGTTGTAGTTCATAGGTACTTGTTTTTTCCCAAAGGGGATGACGATGCACTTTTTGGCATTTAGCTTGAGGCCGTGGTTTTGGCATCATGTATCTGTATCCGTAAGACCCTTTTGAAGGATATCTATGTCAGTAGGAGTCTCAATTATGGCACCCAGTTTGCAGTTGTCTGCGAACTTTGTTAGTCATGGTCCCTCCATGTTTGCTTGTACCTCTGAGAAGTATATACCGAACAGGAGGGGTCCCAGGACTGAGCCCTGTGGTACACCACTAGTCACAGGTTTGGAGTTGGATCTAGCATTTCTTATTCTCACTGAATGGGTTCTATCCGTGAGCCAGTTAGAAACCCATCTTGTAATGTAGGGGCTTATATTTAGGTTGGTGAGTTTGTCAATAATTCCCGAGTGGGGAATGGTATCGAAGCCCTTTGCAAGATCAAGGTATGCTGTGTGAACCACCTTTCCCTCATCTATCGCTTTAGTGACCATTTCGAAAAAGTCAACCAGATTTAGGAGACAAGACCTTCCCTTTACGAACCCAAACTGGGTGGGGTCAAGGGTTGGTAGGTTCCCAATGTCTTTGTTTATGAGTTCCATGATGATGCGCTTCATGGCCTTGCAGACAAGACTCGTCAGGCTGATGGGGCGGTAATTCCCGGGGTCAGTGGTGGCACCTCCTTTGTGGAGTGGTATAACTGTTGCCATGCACCACTCTGTAGACACATAGCCTGAGGTGAGGCTGTGGTTAAACATGGTATTAAGGTGAGGGATTAATTAGTTTTGGAGTTCATGTAGTACACAGCCTGGGATGCTGTCTGGTCCCATGGATGCTGTGTTTCTTGCCTTGGAGAGTGCTGTTTTCACCTGATTGTCTGTGATTTTAGGGGCAGTACAATCTTATGGTATGGAAATGGGCCCTTTGGGGGGTGAGGATGAGGTGAAGTTTGCACTGAACCTATCTGCCAGTATATTGGCAATGTCAGTTAATTCCATGAATTTTGAACCATTATGCTGTAGCTCAGAGCAGATCTGCGAGTTGTTATTTAGGTTTTTGACATAGCTAAAAAAATGCTTTGTGATTGTCTTTGGTGTCTGTTGTGATTTTTCTTTCAAAGCTCGCCTTAGAGGTTTTTATGAGGGTGCTTAACTTTTTGCTAAGGTTGGTCAGGGACCCCCTCCATTCCTGGTTTTTTTGCAATAATTTCTTCCTTCTATTATAGACCTTATTTATAGCTGGGGTCCACCAGACTGGTTTCCTCTTTTTGGAGGAGTGGGTCTTGGTCTTGTTTGGGATAGCACGGTCCATGCATTTATGTAGGTGCTTGTAGAGTGCTTTTGTGTAGGATATAGCAGATTCAATCATATTGCCTTTCTGCTGGGGAGTAGCAAAGTTTGTCACCTCTATCTTGAGTAGCATAAAGTTCGCCTTGGAGAAGTTTTTCACCATGGTTTCTTTTGGGGTGGGGGTGGTATGTGGATATCTAGGGTGATGAGTTTATGATCTGATTTGACCATTGAGGAATTTACCACAGGTGTGGAGCATTTGTCCCTCATGTTGGTGATGACCAGGTCCAGTATATTTTTACCTCTTGCGAGGGTGTTAATAAGCTGGTCCAGAGCATTGGAGTTAATGTACTCCAGGAAGCACTGAGCAAAGGTATTAGTACTTCCGTAGTTTTCCCAGTTGATGTTTGGGTAGTTGAAATCACCCAGTATAAGGGTGTTCGGTTGGGCTCTCATGTTTGCCAGTACCTCGAGGAAAGAAGAGTGCATGTCATGGGGCTGGGAAGGTGATCTGTAGCAAGCTACAATCTGGATTGCTGTTTTGCCCATTGTCAGTTGCACTTGGATGATTTCTGAGGCATCATACTTTGCAACCAGTCTGGAGGTGTGGTTATCCTTGATGAATATTGATACGCCTCCTCCCTTTGTATTTTGGTCCGGGTTTTGCGGCCGAAATGTGTGGTATGAGTTGTAGTCTGGAATCGCTAGGGTGCTGTCTTGAGCCTTGAACCAAGTCTCCGTTACTGAACAAATACTGATGTTCTCCATGTTAAAGAGTGCAGACCATCTCTTGCAAAGCAAATAGGACTGTCAAGCATTATGTTTCATGCAGACACACATTGGATCACCTTAGAATGATACCAATTATTTAGTCGGTTGTTTAAACCAATCATCTTTTCTTTTCACCTAGACATCATCCATTTAAAAGGGAGGATGCTAGTCAATACCAGGGTCTTGCCTGTATTTGTGACATGCAAAGAGAGCTAAGACATGTCACATTTTTTCACCCCAAATCATTCATCACCATATGCACAACTATCATATTGTCGATATATTTGTCTGCAGAAGGAGCCATAAGGGCACTTGAAATATCTAAGATCCTGACACCTGAAAGACAATTCACTGTCACCCAGCCTATTGAGTGGTGAATCTGTGTGTCTCACTATGGAGTCACCAATCACTAAAACAAACCATTGCTACCAAGCCCATTTTAATTTAGTACAGACCACCTTCACTACGTGCATCATTGTGCTCCCCTAAAGCACACCTGCCATAGCATACCTGGTTCTTTCTTGGCTATAATAATTATTACTCCTACTCCAGAAAGAGAATAGTACAGTTGTGTACACTTGCCATAAATGTAGATGTTCGAGTGTATTCACTGTTGCAGTCATTACATTTGGGTAATCTACTGGCAGGTTGCCCTGAGTCAGCCTGAACAACAAAGTCTTGGGTCCTGCATCGGTTGCTGTCTCCTCTTCCATGATGTCAGGTCATCAGGGGTAAAAAACATGCAGCCGACGCCATTTTATTCAGTTTTTCTTGCCCCAGATGTCAGGTGCCCCCCAAATGGGGAGCAAAAATATATATAAAAATAAACAGTAAATATATAATTGCACTTTTAGGAACATAAACTTTACCTTCAACTAAAAGCAAATACACCACAAAGGCTTTTGAGTATAGTGAAGGAAAGAAAAGGTATAGAAAGGGGGATGGCGGGTGGGTAACCCAGACTGCAACAGTGAATACACTCGAACATCTACATTTATGGTAAGTGTACACAACTGTACTATGTTCTTCCTGTTTCACTGTTGCAGTCATTACATTTGGGTAGAATCCCAAAGCTATGGATGGGAGGATGGAGCTAAACAGCATTAGGAGCGGCTATAAGGCCCTGCAGGACTGCAGTGGAAAAGCCTGTCCTGGATTTGGAGAAGAGAGGTAAATGATAATGCTTTGTGAATGTATGAACAGAGCTCCAAGTAGCAGCCTCTAGAATGTCTTTGGTTGGGACCCCTCTGAGAAAAGCTGCTGAAGTAGAGGCAGCCCTGGTGGAATGTGATCTGATCCCCTTGGGCACCGGTTTACCATGGTGCAAATAGCAGAAACAAATGCAGTGGCTTATCCATTTAGAAATAGTCTGCTTTGATATAGCCTTCCCCTCTGACCCTGCAGCAAATGCTACCAGTTGTTGCTCAGACTTTCTTAGAGATTTGGTCCTATTTAAGTAGAATCATACTTGTCTGAGTACATCCAATGAATGCAGAATCTGCTCCCCCTTGTCCTGCAGATTTGGGTAAAATGTTGGCAGATGAATGGTCTGGTTAAGAGCCACACTGGATACCACCTTAGGCATAATAGAAGGATTGGTCTTGAAGGACACCCTGCCCGGGTAAAATATAATAAAAGGCTCCACTGCCATGAGAGCCTGTAGTTCTGAAACCCTTCTTGCTGAAGCAACTGCCAAAAGGAAAGCTGTTTTCCAAGATAGAAATTTTATATCCGCAGTAGCTGTTGGTTCAAAAGGAGGCAGGGTGAGTTTTTCCAGCACAAAATTGAGGTCCCATGCAGGAGTTGGTGCTCTTCTGGGTGGCCTTAAATTTTTGGCCCCTCTAAGATACTGTTTAAGCACTGGATGGGAAAATAGGGGAGGCTTTGTGTTGTAATGAGCCGAGATGGCAGAGGCATGATTTTTTATTGAAGAAAAAGATAGGCCCTTGTCAAGCATCTCAGTCAAATATTGTAAAATCTGAGGAATATTGGGTTTGATGTGTCTATTCCTTGTGCTTGGTTCCAAGCACAGAATCTCTTCCATTTATCAGCATAAGCTTTTCTAGTACTAGGCCTTCTGGCTTCCAAAATGACATCCATCACAGATTTACTGAGAGGTGTTGTTTGAATAATTAGTTGATTAGCCATGCTGCAAGATTCAGAGTTTAGAGCTAAGTGTGCAGAATTTGATAGTTCTGCTGAGACAGTAGATGAGGTATTTGAGGCAAGTACCATGGAGGAAGGTGAGACATATTCCTTAAAAGTGGGTACCAGTGCTGGCGAGGCCAGTTCGGAGCAATTAGGATAATTTTTGTTTTTTCCTGTCTGACGTTTAGTAAAACCTTGGAGAGTAGAGGCAGAGGAGGAAAGGCATAGACTGATAGGTTTTTCCAGCTGAAGGACAGAGCATCCACTTTCCATGCTTTTTTGTGATGAGTTCTTGTGCAGAATTTGTCCAATTGATAATTTTGGGGAGAGGCAAATAGATCTATGTCTGGGCTCCCCCATTTCTGTGTTAACATGCTGAAGATTTGTGGATCCAGTTTCCATTTGTGTGGGTCCATAAGATTTCTGCTTAGGTCGTCTGCCAGAGTATTTTTCTTTCCCGGCAGGAATTGAGCTTGAAGATGTATTTGGTAAGTCAAGGCTGTGTTCCGCAAAGCCATGACTAGTCTGCAAAGGGAGTAGGAATGTGTACCCCCCTGCTTGTTTATGCACCACATAACTGTGGTGTTGTCTGTCTTTATCAGTAGTTTCTTGGATGAAGTAAGTCCTTGAAGGCTGTCAGAGCATTCTGAACAGCTAGCATCTCTTTCTGGTTGATATGCAGATGCATTTGGTTTGGGCTCCATTTGCCCTGAATGCATCTCCCTGCCAGGTGGGCCCCCCAAGCATAGTCTGATGCATCTGTAGTTAGGGTTTGGGTGGCAGGGGGGGTAGAGTGAATGACAGTCCCTTGTTTTGGTGACATGTCTCTGCCCACCAAAGAAACTCCTGTTGTAGGCAGGGAATGAGAGGAATCATTGTTTCCAGGCTGTGACAATGTTGACTCCATAAACTTTTTAGATACCATTGAAGTTTCCTCATATGCAGTCTCGCATATGGAATTAGTAGGATGCATGATGCCATGAACCCCAAAGCCTGCAGAATTTGTCTTGCAGATAACTGGGTTTTTGTTGCCATTTGTTTGAAGTATGTTGTCAGTTGCCTTTTGTCTGGCATGAGGTAAGCCATCTGGGCAGTTGTATTCAAGCTTGCACCCAGGAATGTAATTATTGAAGAGGGTACCAGTTGTGATTTCTTTTCATTTATGGTGTACCCTAGGCATGCTAGAAGCCTTTTTACAAACTCCAGATGTTGAAGAAGAGTGTCCTTGTCCTCTGCTTGAATGGGACAATCGTCCAGATAAGGATAAATTTGAATGCTTTGTCTGCAGAATGCAATTACTGGTGCCAGGCACTTTGCAAAGACCCTGGATGCAGTAGATAAGCCAAACGGCAGTGCAGAGAATTGGTAATGCAAAAAATCTGCTTTGAAGCGGAGGTATCTTCTGCATGATTCCCTTATTGGGATATGCAGGTATGCCTCTTTTAAGTCTAGAGTTACTAACCAAGCATTCCTGCCTAGCATAGGCAGTAGCTGTTGTAAAGTCAGCATTTTGAATTTTGGAATGTCCAGGAATGTGTTCAGAATCGATAAGTCCAGTATTGGACGGCATGAATTGTCTTTTCTGGGTACCAGGAAAAGTCTCGAATGAAAACCTTGTCCTTTTTCTTTTTTCTGGCACTGGTTGAATAGCCCCCATATCCATGAGGGACATGACTTGTTTCTGGGCCTCTGACCACTGGTTTTGTGGCAGATCCGGCCATCCATTTGAAATTGGCAAAGTATGGAAATGAAATCTGTACCCCTGGGATACCATGTTTAATACCCACTTGTCCTGGGTAATTAACTGCCAATTTTGAGCATGAAGTGCTAGTTTCCCCCCAAGGGGGCTGCCAAAAGATAAGTGCTTGGTGATGGTAGAGGAAAGTCATTGAGACTGCTTACTGTAGGGATGTGCTTTGTTTCCTCCAGATTTGGAGGTGGAGCCACCCCATTGCTTTGACCTGTAAGAACCCTGTGATTGGTATCTGGAACCTTTTGAGCACCTGGATTTGCCCTGAGTGGCTCTGTTGGACACAGGAAAGGACCAATTTTTTAGTAGACCAGTGCCTACTGAACCTGGGTGGCTGCACTTGCAAGAAATCTTTTACAGTTTGCATAGATTTAGCTTTGTCTTCCATTTTCTTTAAAACCTCTTCTGCCTTATTACCAAACAGAGTATCATGCTGCAAAGGGGCATCCAACAATTTAGCTTTAACATGATCAGGCAGATTTTGCTCCTTGAGCCAGGCATGCCTTCTAATCACAGATCCAGTAATGGTGGCCTTACAAGAAGCCTCCAAGGAATGAAAACCACATTGCAAAGTATGCTTTCCAACCTGTTCTGCTGAATGCAACAATTCCTGTAACTCTTTATTTTCCACACAGTCAGAAATCAACATCATTTTCTGTTTCAGGAAGTCCATAACATGCTATTGATATTTAATCATATGAAACTGGCAGTTTACGGCCCTGATTGCCAAGGTTGCAGACATATAAACCTTCTTTCCCCATCTATCCAGCGACCTGGAATCTCTATCAGAAGGGGTAGGATTTTTGGCTGTAGAGGATTTTACACCCTTGGGACCCTGAAAAATAGTTTCAGGATCAGCAGCAGGATTTTTGAAAAGAAATTTGTAGGAGTCAGGAACCCTGTAATATCTGTCTGGCTTCCTAGGAGCCGGAGGCAGGGAATCAGGAGCCATGCTTGATTCCGAAAACACATCATCAACAATGTCTAATACAGGAGGTATTGCAAAAGGCCTATGCTGAGGAAGAAGAAGGAAATCCCTAAGCCTCTTTTTTGATTCAGAGAAGTCCTGACTCTCCCAGTGAAAATGTTCCCTTAAAGTATGAAAAGTCTCTCCAAAAGAGTAATCTTGAGGAGGAGATGCAGATGGGATGGATTACTCTGCATCAGAATCCTCATAGGGTGGAATATAAAATTCCTGATCAGAAGAGGAATCAGAAGAAATGGAAACCTGATCTGAAGATTCATAATCAGTGCCTTGCCTAGGCCTCTTAGCAGGGGGAGGGTTGGGAACCCCTGATCAAAATAATTAAATCCTCAGCCATTTTGATCATCTGTTTTTTAGGCATAGGGGCCTGAGCACATGGCTCATGCGTCAGTTTTTAGACATAGAAGATGTTTTTGACCTTGTTTTTGTTGCTGGCATCAGTTTAATATAAAAATGTTGAGGCTTGAAAACACCCTCAGAAGTCGGTGCCTGCTCAGCGGCTAAAGACCCATCCAAGGGAGAGACATCCGTGGGTTCAATACTCTGAGAATCCCGCAGCATACTGGACTCTGAATGGGTCTCGGTAGAGGCCTGCGACTCAAAAGTAGCAGGTATCAGGGGCTGCGAAAGTACCTCACTGAGTACCGGCAAACCGGCGACTGGCTTAGGAGAAGCTTTGTCATCGGTTTTGGACCTCGCCGGTCTGTCTCTGTCTTTTTCTTTGCGTTTTTATGAACTCCGGTAGTCAGATTGCTAACCAATGACATTTCAGGATAATTAAATCTTGAACCAAAATACTTAGAAGCAAAAATATACCGACGCTTAATAGTGCGTTGGTTAAATCTAGCACAAAACCGACAGCAAGGCACGTTGTGATCAGGGCCTAGGCAAGGAAGACAGCACAAATGAAAATCCTTATGAGGTATTTGCTTCCCAGAAGTAATGCAATTATTAACTTTTACTGACATCAATAAGGAGCAAGAAAAAGTTTCTCCAACAGGGTACTTAGCTTTAGTTTGAAGACTTCGGTTCTGAAACTCGAATATGAAAATTTCAGGAGTCAGCCGACCGGCACTTGCGAACTGCTTCTGCTTCGGGCACCGTGCGGCAAGAAAGACAGAATAAAATGGCGTCGGCTGCATGTTTTATACCCCTGATGACCTGACATCATGGAAGAGGAGACAGCAACCGACACAGGACCCAAGACTTTGTTATTCAGGACGACTGAGGGCAACCTGCCAGCAGATTACCCAAATGTAATGACTGCAACAGTGAAACACAAAGAACATGTTATGTTTCATAGTCTGCTGCCTGGTTTGTAATCGCTCACAGAAATCTGTGACTTTAATTTTTGGCTAACATCGCAAAATACATCTTTTGGTATTCATGGGCCCTCAGAGTGTATGAATATCACATTGAATTCTATCAGTGCTTTCACTCCTGAAGAAACTTTTTTCAAACCATCCAAATATATGATAATTGCCATTGTTTTATTATGAGGGCTGCTGATGTACTAATCTTACAGACTTGATTTCAAATTAAGATATAATACAATTCAGTTTTATTGTTTCTGATAAAGAAAGATGGATTAGTTGGGCACTATAAGCTAATTCAAGTGCAACATAACTAAAAGCATTTAGTAAGTTATAACAGTGGAATTAACAACAATTAACAGATAAATGCAGAATCAGTTGCTTGCATTTTGAAAACATGTAACATGAGGTTTCTAAAGTGAAAAATAGAAGTTATGTACTTACAATAACGATGCATCTACGTTGCCCATTTTAATTCTTCCTCAACTGATGGATCTCGGATTCAACCTTGTATCTAGCTCAGCCACTTTTTCTAGATTCACAAATCCATCTCTCAACCTCCTCCCTTTACCCATAATGTCCTACCAACCTAGCATACCTCAAATTGGGTTTGTTGTCCCAATAATACATGACTCATACTATAAGAAAAAATCTATAAGGAAGAAAAAATAAAGATAAAACTGGAGTGCAAACAAGGAACAATTGTTTCCCAAAGTAGCATCCCTTAGATCTCTCCAGGAAGAAAGGGAAGGGTGTTACAAGGGCAAAAAGACAAGGAAGAATGAAAATGGACAACACAGATGCATTGTTAGGGTGAGTATATAACTCTTGAATCTGATGTTGTCAATTCCATTCATTCCTTAACTGATGGGACAGAGTCCCCAGCTAGATGATCCTTGGGTGGTCCTCACAGAAGGATATTGCAGAATACTGTGGAGCCAAAATTCATCCTTGGGTTGGCACCTATGTATCTAATGGACACAGGCAGCCTGTAAATGGCCCATCTCCCAGGCTCTAGCTTGTAAATATTTCATCTCCCAAGCCCCTGCTTACACTTATCAAGGGTACTAGAACTTGCCAGAGATTCATGATACATGGCTAGGCTTAAAAAAAACGTGTGGTCATTAGCCTAGTAAACACCTATGAACCTATGAACCTATGAAAAGCAGCTCTGTTCCTAGATCTCAAATCTAACTAGTAATGAGCAGTAAAGGTATGAGCACTGGACCAAGTGACAGTGGCACAAATGTCATCTACTGATGTTCATAAACAAAAAGCTGAAGAAGTGGCCATAGACCTTGTGGAATGTGCTCTAGGGGGTTTAGGCAAAGACAATCCTCTCTGGCTGTAGGCAAAGGATAAGCAATCAGTCAGCCATCTGGCTAAAGTCACTTTGGAAACTGCCATGCCCAATTGGTTTGGGGTAAAAGATACAAACAATTGGTCAGTTTTCTTGAAATCTTTGGTCCAATGGAAATAAAATTGACATTGCCTGTGCACATCCAAAAGAGGGAGGCTAACAACTCGATTAATGTTAGACTCAGAAGCAACCTTAGGTAAAAAGGATGGATTGGTACATAAAGAGACTCTATCCTTATTAACAACCAGGTATTGAGATTTGGAGGAAAAAGCCTGGAGATCAGATACTTGCCTAGGTGACATAATATAAACTAGAAAAATTGCTTTCCAGGACAAAACTTTAAGGTCTGTCTTGGCTGACATTTCAAAGGGGCTGTGGATCAGACCTAGAAGTAAGATAGTTAAATCTCATGGAGGAGTAGGGTCCTTGACTGGAGGCCTAAGTAAGAAGGTACCTTTAAGAAAAACATTGCACAACTTAGAACAGGTTAAATAAGAATTACTTTTTCCTGAATGAAAGTTGGAAATGGCATCTAACTACACTTTAATAGTAGATAAAATAGCCATCTCAGTAACAATGGATGCTAAAACTTAAATGACAGTGGGAATTGAGGCAGAAAAGGAGTCCAAATCTCTCTTGAGGGCCCAAATTGAAAATCTCTTCCATTTACTTTTGTAGATTTTCCAGGTAGAAGCCATTTGAGATGACAAGAGAATACATTAGACTGGAAAGATAAACCTGGATTAGAGGTAATGGGAGATAAGCATAAAGGAGACTGGAGGGCCAATCATGAACTAGAGCATCTCGCAATGACTGCCCTGATGGGGAAACAGGGTGAAGAACCTGCTGCACTTGTTGTTGAGGAGAAAAGTGAAAAGATCACAGCATGGCTGTCCCCATTGATGGAACATTCTCTCTGCCACTTTGACATTGAGTGACCACTCATGAGGCATTAGAATGGACCTGCTTAGTTTATCCACAACCACGTTGGCTTTCCCTGGTGTGTGCATTGCTATAAGAAAGCAGTTGGAAGAGATCACCCATTGCCACACTCTCATTGTTTCTTGACATACAGGATAAGATCTGTTCCCCCCGTTTGTTGCTGTACCAGACTATAGACATATTGCCCATTTGAACAGCAATCATTTTGGAGGGGTGAGCATCTTGAAAGGCCTGCAGCATTAGAAGGACTGCTCTCATTTCCAGGATATTGATGTGCAAATTGGCCTCTTCTTGGGACCATATACCTTAGACTGCCCTTCTGAAAAAATGCCCCCCCCCCCACCCCAGTTGAGAAGTGTCCATGATCACTGTGGCCACCAGCAGCAGGAGAACAAATGGATGGCCCTAAGAAACTTTTGTCTGAACGGATCCACCATTTATTGCAAAACCTGTGTTATCCTGACTGGTACATACAAGGGATGCTGAGGAATAGAACACTGTACTGGCAGAGTCCACTGCAGAATTTGCATATGAAATCTGGCTAATGTAACCAGAATAATTCCTGCTACCATGGATCCTAAGGCTTGTGAAACTAGTTGTGCTGGAGTAGAAGAAGGCAAGATCACTTTCATTACCCAGAATTTGAAGGTTAGTACTCTTGTTGGAGGAAATGACACTGCCTGAGTGACCATGTCTAGACAAGCACCTATGAATTCCAGATTATCTGTAGGTGTGAGCTGTGACTTGTTGAAATTGACTGCAATGCCCAGATGAAGACATAACTGGATCAAGTGGTCCCTTGCTTGTATAAGAAGATGCCTGGTCAGAGCAGTCATGTGCCAGTCATCTAGATACAGAAAGATATGGAATCGCAGCAGTCTCGGGTGAGCTGCTACCACCACCATGCATTTGAACACCCTCGGGGCTGTGTTAAGGCCAAAGGGCAGTACTCTGAGCTGGTAATGACTGTCTCACAGACGGAAGAGCAGGTATCTTCTGGAGCACCTGTTCATTTTGATGTGATAGTACACATCCTGAAGATCTGTCAAGCACATCCAATTGTCTTTCACATCAGGGGCAGTGTAGACTAAACCATAACCATCTGGAACTTTGAATATTTCACATACTGGTTTAGCTTGCTGAGATCCAGGACTGGTCTTAGGTTCCCTGTCTTTTTGGTACTAAAAGAATCCTGAGTAGGTTCCAGATTCTAATTGGTCTTTGGGGAAACCTTCTGGATTACTCCTTTTTCTAGCAGCTTTTCTATTTCTAAGGCTGCCTCCTACCTCTGATTGGGTGGAACACCAGAGACCCCTTTCATTTTTGTAGACAGCATTTGGGAAAATGGTATGACATAACCTCTGGATATGATCCTCTGCAGCCAAGTATCTTTTGTGATGGATGCCTAGGCCTTGTGGTGCAGAGACAATTGCCCCCACCAACTGCCTCCAGAGAACAGTAACCAGGCAATTTTCAGGGATGCTGGTAGGGTTTGTCCAAGAAGGAAATCCATAAACTCGGGCTTTGCAGGCCATCTCTGCCACAAGGATGGTATATTCTGTTAGAGTTATCCACTCTGGCTCTGGAGGAACTATCTCCTTGTGAGTCTTTGAAAGGAGCCTGGGACTTGTGAAAATAAAAGTTATATACTCACCATAAGTATACATCTGTGTTGTCATTTTCATTCTTCCTCAATAAATGGGCTCAGATCTGACTTCTGATCCAGCTCAGATGGATTTCTTTCAGACTTTTGGATCTGACTCGTGAGCTCTCCCTTTACCAATAATGCCCCATATCCCTGTTTTACCTCAGATTAAGTTTGCTGCACTGTCAGAAAAAAGGACAGTAATAGCCTACATAAAAGAGAAATATAAAAGAGGGGCTCAAACAGGAACAGTGGTTCCAACATTTCTATTAGATCACTCCCAGAAGGCACAGAGAAGAGGAGGGGTGGGAGTTGAGGAAGAGTGAAAATGGACAACACAAATGCATAGTTATGGTGAGTACAAAGCTTTTATATCTGATGTTGTCATTTTCATTCATTCCTCAACAAGTGGGACAGAGTCCCCAGCTACTATAGCTTTGGGTGGCCCTCACAGAAGTATATTCTGGAATACTGCAAAACCAAAGGCAGCTCTGCACCTAGAAATGAGATAATGAACAATAAAGGTATGGGCATCAGACCAAGTGGCTGCAGCACAAACATCATCAATACAAGCACTGGCTCAGAAAGCAGATTAAATAGCCATGGATCTACTGGAATGAGCTTTTGGAGGTCTCAACAAAAACAAATCTCTTGGAGAATAAACATGAAATGCAGTTTGCTAATCATTTGGCCAAGGTAACTTAAGGAACTGGTTTTCCCGATCTGTTGGGGACAAAGGAGACTAACAACTGATCAGTTTTTCTAAAAATCTTCCTCATATGAAGGTAAAGATGAAGCTGTATATGTACATCTAAGAGATGAAGCATGTATTTACCTTTGCTAGAAGAAATTGGAAAGAACACAGGTAAACTGATCACTTGGTTGATGTTCGCCCCAGAGGCTACATTGGGCAGAAAGGATGAATTACTAAATAAAGTGACCCTATCTTTGTGGAAAATCAAGCAAGGTGATTTTGAGGAGAGTGTTTTGAGTTCAGAGACTCACCTAGCTGAAATGATGGCTATTAGAAAGATTATCTTCCAATAAAGAAACTTGAGATCAGACTTGGCTGAGGGCTCAAAGGGAGACTGAGTCAAACTGTGCAACAATAGTGTAAGTTCCCAGGGTGGAGTAGGATCTTTAATCGGAGGTCTAAGCAAAAAAGTACCTTTAAGGAAGGTCTTGCATAACTTGGAAGAAGCTATAGGGAAAGCATTATCTCCAGTGTGATAATTAGAGATGGCTGCTAACTGAACTTTGATGGTGAAAAACTAGCTCCTTCTTGAAAAACTGAAGCAAGAAAATCTAAAACAGCAGGGATAGGTGCAGTGAAGGGATACAATTCTCTCTGATGGGCCCAATAAGAAAATTTCTTCCATTTACTCTTGTAGACTTTTTAAGTGGAGGCTTTTTGGGATGATATCAAAATCTGACGAAGCGAGGAAAAAAGGCTGAGCTGTCTAGCCATCATTGGAATTGGAGAAAGCATGCAGTCAACCCGAGTCCTGGAATGTCCAGGTTAGCCCTTCCTATGGGATGAATAATCAGATCTGGAGTGGGGTACAGTGTCCAAGGAGGGCATAGAAGATGAGACCAAAGGAAGGGGAACCATACCTGTCAAGGTCAGAAAGGGGCAATGAGGATAACCTTGCTCTTCAACCACAGTGCTTACTAAAGAAATTTGGGAATTAGAGTCAAGGGGAGGTAAAGGTAAAGGAGACCAGAGGAACAAACATGGACAAAAGCATCTCACTGTGCATCCCCCTGGAGGGCATTAAGGTAAAGAACCTGCTGCATTTTTTTGTTGAGGGGAGAGGCAAGAGATCTCAGCAAGGTTGACCCTATTGATGTAAGATCCTCACTGTCACATGTCTTATGAGAGACTACTCATGAGACATCAGAGTAATCCTGCTGAGTTTGTCGGCTAGCGTACTGGATTTCTCTGGTATTTGCCTTGCTAAAAGAAAGCAGTTGTAGGAGATCATCCACTGCCACACTTTCATTGCTTCTCCACAAAGGGGGTAGGATTGGGTTACTCCCTGTTTGTTGATGTACCAAAGCACAAACATGTTATCTGTTTGGATAGCAGTTGTCCCTGGAGGAAGAGAGTTCTGAAAGGTCCACAATGCTAGGAGGACCACCCTCATCTCTAAGACAACAATATGCAAATTGGTTTCTTCTGGAGACCATGTGCCTTGGATCGTCCATTCCAAGAAATGCCCCTGCACCCCAGTTAGGAGGCATCCATGGTCACAGTGGCAAATGGGGGTGGAAATACAAACGGGCATCTCTGACAAACTTCTTTGGGCTGAATCCACCAAAGAAGTGAGTCCTTGCAAACCTGAGAAAGTTTTAGCTGATGGGCCAGAAGCTGTTGAAGAACTGGCCATTGAACTGAAAGATTCCACTGACGAACACCCATATGGAAATGAGCTGTTGGTAGTAAGGTCATAACCACAATCATGGATCCCAAGGCCTGAAAAGCCAGTTTTGCTGGAGGAGAAGGGTGTGAAACTATCTCTCTGATGTGTGATCTTAAGGACTGTACTCTGATGGGAGAAAGACCACCTGACTGGTGGTGGTCAAGCGAGCTCCTATAAAATCCAAGACTGATGGGACTTAGTATAATTGACTGTGATCCCTAAGGACTGACATAACTGGAGTAGGTAGTTCCTGGCATTTTGGAGGAGATAGCTGGCTGGAGCAGTGAGGAACCAGTCATCTAGGTAAGGAAACACTATGAATATGAGCAGTCTGTGGTGAGCTGCTACCACTGCCATGCATTTGGTGAACACCCTGGGGGCTGTAGTGAGGCCAAAGTGCAGGGCTCTGAACTGGTAATGACTGGCCCCCAGCCAAAAGCGTAGATATCTCTAGGAGAATTTTTAATTTTAATGTGATAACTTGCATACTGAAGATTGATAGAGCACATCCAGTCATCCTTCTCTAGAAGAGCTAGAATGGACTGAACCATGACCATCTGGAACTTGGGAGTTCTTTAAAAACTGATTTAGATTGATGAGGTCCAAGATGGGCTTAAAGTCTTCTGTTTTCTTTGGCACTATAAAGAACCTTCAGTAAGTTCTGAATTCCCTCTGGTCTGGTGGGACTTCTTGGATGACTCTTTTGTCTAGCACCTTTTGAACTTCTAGAGCTGCTAACTCCCACTGATTGGGTGGAACATCAAGGAGATTTTTCCATTTAAATGGTGGGATTTGCAAAAAGGGAATGAAATATCCTCTGGATATAATTTTTGCACCCAAGTGTCTTTTGTGATGGATGCCCAGGCTTTCAGGTGCAGAGACAAGCACCCCCAGACTGCCTCCATAGAGCAGCAGTCAGGCAACTCTTCAGCAATGCTGAAAGGGTTTATCCAAAAAAAGAATCTCTAAACCCTTGGTTCTGTGGGCCTCCTCTGCAGCAAGGGTGGTGTCTTTCATTGAATCCCCCCCCCCACCTCTGGGGGGAAGTTTCACCTTCTGAGTCCTGAAAAGGATCTTGTGACTTGTGCAACCACATCTTTGAACTTCTGCATTCATTCCTGGAGAATGATCTCTGTGAGGTTGAAAAAACGATTCCTGTGACAGACAAGGTTTTTCCATCTTGCTCACTATGAGAGTGTTTCTTTTACTGTAGGGCCAAAGAAAGAAGATCCATCAAAGGAAGTATTGATGAAAGAAGACTTAAAGGGCTCCGCAAAGTCACACAAGTGAATCCAAGCATGTTTCCTGATGGGTATGCTTGAACCCTCCACCTGTGAGGAACCCTCTCCTTCATGAGAGATTAACCTCATGGACACATTGGAAACTGATTGAAGGGTGATCAGCTGCAAAAAAAGCTGCACAATTTCCTCTGCCAACATGAACCCAGGAACAGACTTAGAGAGTTCTTTAATCAAGTCTCTCTGCAATCTGGTAAAATGTGCCAAGAAGTTAAGCGACCATAGAGCAAATGTTGCTAAGATGTAAATGCACTTTCCAAACCTGTCCATCATCCTGGACTCTCTTTCTTAGGAGAATGAACAGTAGAGCTTTGTTCAGCTAGCTCCTTTTTTGTAGCTGCCACAACAACTATGGCATTTACAGGAACTCCTTTACTCCAGTGAGGTCTGTCCTTGGGTGGAGCAAGAAAATTGTCTGTGTGATAGTGAATTGGTTCCATAGTATCTGGTTCCCTCCATGCCTGGCAAGACACAAAATCTATAAGGTCATCCTCCATAGGGGTAATACAAGAAGTAAATGGGCAGGTCCTGAAGGCTTCTAGGAGCACCGATTATTCCTGAGAAGGAGGATCGGAAGACCATCCACCTTTCTGGCTCAGGATCTGTAGAATGTCTCCAAAGGAGATGTCTTCCAGTGCAGATCATGAGGACCCCTCCCCTTCATCAAAGATGGTGTCTTCAGTCAATGATTCCTGAGTAGAATCTATGTACATCCTTTTACACAATCTCTTCCAGGAGACCTCCACAGTGGAATGATCTGGAGATGTGTCGGATGATAGGGGAAGTTCCTGTACAGAAACTGCCTGGAAGCTTATATGGGCCGGCTGAAGCTGAGGTGTAGGTTGATGAGGCTCAGAAGCCTGATCTGAAGGAGGTATAGGGGAAGGATCCAAAGATGCAAGAGTAGAATGAACTCTCTGGTGAGAGAAAGCCCTCTCCACCACCTTGAAAGTAGAAGGACCAGAAGAAGCAGTTGCCAGCCTCACAAGTGCTGAAACTCCAGGCACTGCCAAGCTCTGGCCCTGCCCAGTCTCCTGCCATGAGAGAGGAGTTGGTCACCTGCTATCTCAATCTGAAGCTCTGAGGGTAAATGACAGCTATGAAAACCTCAGAGTCGAAGGCACCCCACCCCCCACCCCCAGGATCTGGCACTGATGCTTTTAGCTCTGAGACTCGTCCTGCTCTAGCAGGATCAGAGCAGAACAGGTCATGGATGCAGTCAGAATCAAAGATGTTGCTGTCTTTGGATCTGATGCTTCATTTCCAAGGACTCTCAGATCCAAAGGCTCTGAAGTCACTGGTCAGATCAGAGAAGGAGAGACAATAGTATGCGATACAGGATGAAGGCTCATGGATCCAATGGGAGACAGAGACGGCAAAACCTCCTAGATCTGAGCTCTGATGAACTTCTACATCATCCTCTCCATGTCAGCATCAGAGAGACTTTGAGAGGACCTGATAAACAATGAAGTGGAAGCAAGATGGGAAGAAACAAAGGGAATCTGAAACCTAATACTGAGAAAGCAAAAACACTAGAAAGAGAAGATAGGGTGAGATATAGCAGAAGTGTATCTAAGAAAGGAAGGTAGAAAGAGAAATACAATGTACTTTTTACTCACAAAAAAAAGGTGAAGAAAGTACTCCCAGAGCTTGAGAGAATACAATCCATGTCCATAATATAATAGAAGAAAACAAAATCTGTGGTAAAACAAGGATCTGGGACATTATAGGTAAAGAGGGGAGCTTGAGAGCAGGAACCAAGATCAGATCCAAGACTCACTCATTGAGGAATGAATGAAAATGACAGCATCAAATCACATTTTAAGAACAAATTAATCCAGATCCACATCTTTTTACCTCCTCATTGATTCCAGGAGAAGGGTCTCTGAGAGGTAGAAAAACAGATCACAGTGGCAGACAAGAGCTCTCCAGCTTGCTCACTTCTGGAGAGTTTATCTTTATCTTTGGGCTGAACAAGGATGATCCATCAAAAGGAGCACTGATGAATGAAGGGCTCCACAAAATTGAACACGTGCATCTAGGCATGTCTCCTGACGGCTACGCCTGAACCCACCACCAGTGAGGTATGTTCTATACTGTGGGATATCAGCTTTGTGGACACATTAGATATGGAATGAATGGTGGCCAGTTGTAAAGAAACCTTGTTCTGGTCCTCCACAGACGTGGAACCAGAAAGAGATTTGGATAGCTCCTTTGTCAAATCTCTTTGCAACCTTGTAAAGTGTGCCAAACAAATTGGTGACCATAGGACAATGGTCGTTGAAGTGTAATTGCACTTTCCAAATTTGTCCAAAACACTAAACTCCCTATTAGGGGGATGGACAGATGAACTCTGCTCCATGGACTCTTTCTTAGTGGCTGCCACCATGACCATGGCATCTACTGGGACCCCCTTGTTCCAGTGGGTTCTGTGCTTTGGAGGGGGACAAAAACCTATTCAGTCACCTGGTTAAAGGCAAGACAGTATCTGTCTCATTCCATGTATGGTGTGAAACAAGGTCTATCAGCATATCATTTAGTGGGGTCATCCAAGACAGAGCTGGGCAAGACCCAAAAGCCTCAAGGAACACCAACTCCTCCTGGGAAAGGGGTTCAGATGGCTATCCACCTTTTTAATTGGGAAGTTCCAGAATTTCTCCAAAGGAAACATCAACAGTTGGAGATACAGGGGAGCCATTCCCTTAACTGAAGCTAGTGTCCTCAGTGAGAGATTCCTGAGGGGAATCTATTTGTCTTCTTTTGCATGTTCTCTTCCTAGGGACCTCATCAGTGGAATGGTCTGGTGAGGTACTGGAAGTGAGAGGGAAGTCCTGAGAGAAGACTGACTGAAGGCTTAATCAGGTTGCCTGTCCTGGTGGGATAGACCTGAGGTTCAGAGCTCAAATCTGATGGTGGGATACAGATAGGATCTGAAGGGGGTAAAGATGTCCTCTGTCTAGGCAGTGAGAAGGCCTTCTCCACTACCTCATAGGCAGAAGAGCCAGTAGGAACATCAGACTGCCAAACTGGTGCCAAAGTCCCCTGTGCTGATGTGCCCTGAATCCTCCAAGACCCATGTCCTGAAAAGGGAGTCAAACCCAAGCTGTCCAGCACTGAGGCTCCCAGGGGCAAGGATGGCTCTAACAACTTCAGAGTCAATGCCTACCCATGGTCGTAGTGAAAGAACGACCTTTCTTAAGATCCAGCAAGGAAACTCTCAAAGATATTGGATCCAAAGTCTCCAAAACCACAGCTCAGATCAGAAGAGGGCAGGCTCATACATCTGATGGGAGACAGAGATGGAATTTCCCCCACATCTGCATCTGAGCTCTGAGTAACTTCCTCATCATCCTATCCAACTGTGCTTCGGACAAGCTCCTGGAGGACCTAAGAGAGGAGCTGGTTGATGGTGGCCTGGAGTGTCTCCTTGGCAACTCCTGCAGGAACACTGAGTGGAGCCAAGGAGAGATCTGGTTTGGCAAGAACTGGGGGACTGGATCCAAGGAGACTTGGGCTTCAAACTGGTAGGATCCAAAAGGGTCAGATCTGACTTCTTCTAACATTTTGAAAGAGGCTCATTTGTTACAGCTGATCTTGGTGAATGGTCAGGAGAGCATTTTCTAGAGTCCTTGTCTTTTGGAGCTGATTCAGGCTTTCCTTTTTCAGACTTCTTGGCAGGGGGTTGAGCCCCAGCAGTTAGAGAAAAGGAAGAGGATAGAAGGAGGTCCTTCAAAACCAATTTATTCCTGTGATCACTAAGTGCTCCCAAGTTGAAACCTGCATGAACAGTGCAGTCAGTTTCTAAAAAGGCAGCACCCAAGCAGTAAACACAATCCCTGTGGGCATCAGAGTTAGGCATCTTATGCCCACAGGAAATGCATTTCTTGAAACCTGTAGGCTTGCCTGATATGGTTTCACTAACACTCCAATATATATATATATATATATATATATATATATATATATATATATATATATATATATATATATATATATATATATTATATATATATATATATATATATATATATATATATATATATATATATATATATATATATATACTGAAAACTTCTGAACTGTTAAAAACAAAAACAAAAAAAACAATGACGACGCTGAGCCAAAACTGTTATTTGCTGAGCGCTTTCGTTCACTTTATTGATAACAATCGAACTTCATCAGAGCAAAATGTAATGATTTTGCAGTACTGTGCGAGCTTTAAATAGTCTAACTGGTATAAAAAAATGCTTCACTATGATTGGTAGGTAGACTACGCTAATGCATTAGTATTTGGATTAATGAGAGACACTGCTGTAAAACAAAAGGTTTTATCTGTTAACATCCTGCCACTAGGGGGCGTGCCATAACTTTTCAATTCTACCACTTTAATGCACATTTAATGTTGAGATTCTCGTTGAGCCCTGGTGGGGTATTTGCTTCAAGGAGGAGTTGCCATCTTAATTCCTTCAGTTCCAGTAGTGTGTTGCAATCTCCAAAGAAACTGCTGGACCTGTTCTAACACTAGAAATTTAAAATGGGCAAAGCCGTTGCAGCTAGTGGCGTGTCTGCTTAATGCATTGTAACTGTCATTATGCCTGATGGCTGCAAGGTGTTCCTTCACTGTGTCTGAGAGCTTTCTAATTGTTTTTCCAATGTAGAAGGAAAAACATTGGTCGCAGTAGGCTGCGTAGACTAGAAAAGTTGAGTGGCAGTCATGCTGGGCTTTGAACTGCACCGTGATGTTGCAGTTTTAGAAAGTGTAGGATGTGCCTGAGTGTATGAAAGGGCAGACTACACAATGCTTGCAAGGGCCCATACCTTTGGGGTTTTATGGGTTAGCAGGCTCATGGGGGTCTGTGCCATTCCTGAGTATGGGGGTCTCTTTCCTTTCAAAGGTTTGTTTGAGCATTCTGGTCTTCTTGTATGAAAAGACAGGCTCATTACCCACTATCTGGTGGGTGTTGTGGTCCACTCTTATGATGTTCCAGCTTTTGCCAATGATATCCCTAATGGGTTGCATATCTCAGCTGATGGGGATGGGGAAACTACAGTTTCTGTTCTTGGGTTCAGTAGTTCTGGTGGTCTCCCGGAGGGTGAAGCCATGAGTAAGGATGGGTGGGTGTCTGTCTGATCTGTGGGAGGCCACTTCTTGAAAAACGTCCTCTACTAGCTGTTTGGGGTAATGTTGGCAGATTAACATTTTTGAAAGAAATTGGCTTTCCTTGGGGAAGGTATCATCATCAGAGATGATCCTGGAGAGGCGGATGTACTGCCCTTTGAGCATATTCTTCTTCATGAAGAAGGGGTGCTGACTTCTGAAATCCAAGAAGTTGTTCCTGTAAGTTTTCTTCCGGTACACATTGGAGGTAAGGCTGCCAGTGCTGGGGTCAATGGTTAAATGAGTATCAAGGAAGGAGATGTGGGTCCCTCGTCCTGAGACTACAAAGTCTAGGTATGGGATGCTGTTTGTGAGTGCCATAAGGAAGTTATCCAGCTCGGTGTTGTTACCCTCCCACACGAAAAAAATATCTTCAATAAAACGACCATAAAAGTGGGCTTTGTGGAAGCCTTGTATATGGGTCAAAGTTTCCTTCTCCCATGTGCTGAGGACTAGGTTGGCAAAAGAGGGGGCCATTTTGGACCCCATCGCCACCTCCTTGGTCTGTAGGTAGATGGCTCTATTGAAGCAGAAAAAGTTGTTTTTCAGAACCACTGTGGTTAAAGCTATAAGCATTTCAGTTTTAAAAACATTGAATTTAGCATGCTTGTTGAGAAACAAGTCTAACGCTTCCAAACCTTCCCTGTGGCGGATGTTGGAGTACAATACTACTACGTCTAGCGTTACTAATATCCATTTTGAGAAATCAATATTACTCTCATGCAAAATGTTTAAAAAGTCCCATGAGTCCTTGATGTAAAAATCCGTCGCCTGACCTAGCGGGTTGAAAATGAAGTCCAGGTATTCCGATATTGTCTCTGTCTTCGTTTTATGGTTAGAGATGATGAGCCTGAATGGGGGGGGTCGGTGGGGTTCTTGTGTACTTTGGGGATGCCGAATGCTCTTCCTAGGCTGGGGTTATGCACCGACAGAAAAACAAATTCCTCTAGGGTGATATGCTGCTTGCATTCCAGGGTTTTGAGCAGCTTATCAATGGTAGTGAAGCTTTTGTTAATTTCGTTCAAGGTCACAGCCTTGTAAAAGTCCTGGTTAAGCAGCAAATTGTTAAGTTTTTGTACATAGGTTTCCTGCTCCATAAGTACAAGGCCCATTCCCTTATCTGCTTTCATGATACGCAGATCATGATCCGGGCTTAGGTCCCGTATGGCGTCCAGTTCCTATATATCAGGTAGAGGATGTACCAACGGTGGTACAAAAAATAGCCTCTAGAAGTTAATAAAGAGGGAAAAGAAAAGAAAAGAAAAGAAGGAGAAAAGAAAGAAAGAAAGAAAGAATAAGTACCAACAGTGGTATGCAGGGAAGTACCCTAAACAAATGGATAGGAAAATCAGAGCTCGACACACCAAAACTGAGAAAATACAAAGAAGGCAAGAGAGGAAGGGTGGAAAGATTGCATAATAGTCTATGACTAGGTTAAACTTACAACCCTTAAGAAAACAACACCAGATTGCTTGAAAGAAGGCAATCTGCATCTGAGAGATATGGCAGCAAACACGGTCTGAGGTGTGCTAGGCTACTGGGGCAATATGGGTACAGGAAGGAGCTCAAGAGTTGGATCCCTGAATCTGGAAAAAGAGGCTGAACCAGATTAAAGGTCATATCCTAGACCCATCAGTTGAGGAATGAATGAAAAGGACATCAAATCACATTTTAAGAAGAATAGGTTAATCCAGATCTGCAGTCAGTTTGCAGGATTCGCAATTTAATTTATTGCCCTGATATAGGAGACAAAAATGGGAGGCATTCAGTCTAATGCCACATGCTTTTTACACAGCATGTCCCCTAAAATTAGTAGTTCTTCCCTCCTTACAAAAAGAGCAGATGGCACCAGTTAAACTGTTTAATATCATTTATTTTATTTATTTACTTATTTAACATTTTTTGACTGGGAAAGTCTGAGTAGGACAGAGCCTATTTTCAGCAGAGGCCCTAGGAGAAACTCCAGATGCATGTCTTTAGAATGTGGGAGGAAAGTGGAGAAAACCCACATGAACGCAGGGAGGATATATAAATTCCACACAGTAGGCACCCCGGCTAAGAACTGAACGGGAGAACCTCTTGCTGTGAGGCGACAGCATTAACCGCTGCACCACTGCATCTATAAATCTGTTATTTTGCAAGATGCAACCTAAGAAGTGCATGAACTCTGAGTACTTTATTAACATTTCCAATTACAAACTTTATTGATATATGCTCTTATTTGAGCATAGTATTACCATTAGAACCAGTGTTTCTTAGGTAAAACTTGTATGTACTGAAAGTTTCTTTACTGCAGGATCATACATTCCTGAACTTTTCCTTGATAATGTGAGTTTATGTTCAAGTAATTATGTTATTTTGGTAAGTTTCAAAATGAAACCAAGGGTGGTACTAATGTGGTTAGAGACCCACTAAAACTAGTGAGATATATTTTATTTGACATACTTATATCCATCTTTTCCTAATAAATATTACAGAGGAACATTTGGAAGGGCCTTCAGGTTGAGAGATCCAGTGCAAAATGGTATGGTATTTTCAGGTTTGAATAATTCTAGGACTGAGGGCAACAAGGAATTATATGATCTGACATTCAAGCCAGTCCTATAGGGAACATGCACTTACGTCCACTTTTGGTTATGAATCATTTAATTGGAATGCATTTAGTCAATATGGGCACCTCGGTACAATGTAGTTATATAAGTGATTGACAGTGAATGCTTTTGTGCAATTCATTTACATACTGCCAGGGTAAGTTGGTGTTCTGTTGGTGTGTAAGTGAATGGCAACTGATACTTGCCTTTCATCCACTTAAATTACAAGGTGATGGCTTCATTTGTGGTTTTGGGAGACCCTGAGACAGTAGAATGAGGGATTTAATCTGTTTTACAACTTTTGTGTAATCTTGGAGTTAGTATATTAAAAATTGCAGGAGTTTTGGACTGTGGGGGACTTGCACCTCAAGCAAAAATCAGTTTTGGTGTTTCTATGAGATTGCTGAGTTTAAAGTGAGCCTGTCAGCTCAAGGGTGTACTTTTCAGCGTATTGTATTATTGGTCTAGTGCATGTCAACACACATTCACGCACACACACACACACACACACACACACACACACACACACGCACGCACGCACGCACGCACGCACACACACACACACACACACACACACACCACTTCTGCTTGGCTAAATCACAAAACAAAAAGAAACTGTCTGAAAGCTCATTTAGTTGAATGTTCTTTTGGTTCAAATCTCATTTTATAAAGTGAAGTTTAGTTACACATAGGGCTAAAATTGACTAGAAGAAATATGTAGAAATGTGTGAAAATGTTTGCTGGTCTTTTGGTGCAGAGGTGTAGATGTAAGCTGTCTATAAGCAACACTCAAGTGATCCAGATGCAAGAACAGATTGATGTTGCAGGTGAGCTTTGGCCAGGAAAAACACCTGGCAATCTGCATCTGTATTTCTGCTATGAGAACTTTGTGGACGGTTGAGATAACTGTTCATAGGGCTGCAGACACTCACACATACATATACACACGCAAACAAACATACGTGCATGCATACACACACACACACACACACACACACACACACACACACACACACACACACACACACAAAGATGTTTATGTGGCTGACAGCATGACAATTAGTGTTACCAATTAACAGTAATTTTTGGTACAGTTTTTATCTGTACCCCATCAGTAGTTCACTGCATGTGGTGTTAGAACAAGAGTGGAGTTAATATATTTAAGGAGGGGAATGTAGGGACAAAGCATGTATATGGGAGATTAACACCTTTTAAGGTACTTTCCTCTTTATGATGAGTGCTATTAATTGTGATAACAAATAAAATTAGTTGTCATTCAAATGAATTTTCAACCATTTGGTTTCAATGCTTGTGATTCAGTCAAATGCCATTCTATTAAATGCCATACCTATAGCCTTAAACAGGCAAACTCGGACGTTCACCTTGAACTGTTTATAGATAAGTGGCAAATCATTTCTTTTCTGTGACATAGGTAGTGCAAGCTTAAAAGAACATATGGCAACTAGAATGCAACCATTATAGCTTGCATGTTTCTTTTGTTTTGGTTTGTTGCTGTTGCCCTTAACTTCTAAAAACCTGAGTTCCTTTACATGACTTAATAGATTCTTTAATCCCTATGACCTATGCAATGTGATCATTATAACCTGTATGTTTGCTTTGCTTTTTTGGTTGTTATATCCTTAACTTCTAGCATTCTGTATTCCCTTTTGCCACTTCATTCTTTCTCACATCACTGTGGCCTTACTCAGTGTTTGCTTTTCCATCTGCTGGTTGTTGTTGTCCTTAACTCAGTAACAGCTTACATTCCCTTATACTTTTTTGTGGATTGTATATCCTGTCATCGTTTCATCTTTTGAGATTTACTCTGGCAAGCTGTTATCCAACATGGATACTGTGAAGAAATTTTATTTCCTATATTGCCTATAATCGCTCTAAACAGATTTTATGCTATCTAACTATTGAATATGTTTTCATCATAAAATAGCATATACTTGTTCACTTTAAGGTATTCAATTTTGACTTTGTCACTTTGTCTGTCTGCCTCCACTACTCTCCTACAAGAAACATTTATTTAAACAGTTTATTCTGACCTGATATAATGCACTATTGATGCAAATCCTGTACATTTTCACTGCTATCTTATGAGTTTTGATTGTAAGTAAGGCCTCCAACAGCTTATATGCACACATGATGGAGTGTAATATCTCTCTCTTGTACAGCAGTGCCATAACTGTCTTCTTCCTGCTGGTAATATTCCCTCCCTTTGCACTACAGAATCTTCTTTGCTTTATCTGATCCATTGTTGCACTATCCTGGCAATACAGCAGGAAGTAATCTCATCCCTCATCCCATACCCTGTGCAAAATATAACCTTACACCTCAAAATGATATGCCATACTAGGATATTGTACACTATTGCCATTACATTGCACTTTGCAGTATATACTATGCACGTTAAAAGCCAATAAAGTCCAATTGTGTGAATCGTATGCTTATAAATAAAGCCATAAAAACACATTTGGCAGAAATACATGCAAAAACAATTCTTTAAAAAGGTCTGTGCCCAAACCCACATAGGAGTCTTACAAGTGTTGGTGGTGAGGATGATGTTGATATAGGGTTTTGACAGTAAGAAGGAAATAAATGTAACTGTGGAAATAATGCATTTCATATATTTCTATCTAGCCTGCAGTATGAAGTCTAATGACTGCATAATACATTTTTATAATGAACATCCTTTTGTTTGAAACTTGGCAGTGCTTTCAATGCATTACTCATAGTATATAATCAATAGCAGAACTGTGCCTCATTCATAAGACAGAAAGTTTAAGATGCTCATTACCATCCAGGAATATTTCTTGTATTTGGTATGACGTTGCACCTCACCTCACCCCTGATTTTTTAGAACGTATATTATTATTTTCCCTTTCTTAACAGTAAGTTGATGCAGGATTGCAGTGACACCCAGAATTATGTACCTCATTGCTTGCAATCAGTAAATAAATATGTATGCATGTAAGTATACAACCTTCAAATCTTTCAGTCACCTACTTTCACAAATTCCAAGTCTTCCAGCTTCTGAAATTTTGACTGCTACTGTTTGCATTTGAATCATTTTAATATGGGCTTGTACAAGCGCTTAACCATTGTACAGGGAAGAAAGTGCTTAACCATTGTGTGGAAACTTGTTTGGAATAAATTGACACTGGATTCTATCTGCTGTGGAAATGGTTTTGTTTGGCTTGAGTTTTGTCCTTATGGATTTTTGGGTTGCACGGGCTTGTGCAACATTAAAAAAGTTTTTTTTTCTAAACGTAATGCATGGGACATTTTGAATGTTTGGCATAATTCTCAGAACTGCTGGAACATGTTTGTAAATACTATGATAATTTGCTTCTCGATCATGTATAAATGTTCACCCTACATGAGGCACAAACACATGCTCAGAATATTTCTGGGAGATGTATAAAATAGTAAGAACTTTTTTTACTTTGATCCAAGGCATTTGTTCAACTGTATTAAGAGCCTGCATTAATACAGTAAACTCTCAGTTAACTGGCACCCATGGGGATTGGTAGATGCTGGATAAGTGTAGTTTCTGGCTGCTTGAGAGTTACTATTAAAAACAGACCTGACAAATACTGTACCCTATACTATACCATACCATACCATAAATACTGTATTGATTTGATTTTAATATTGAAGTACAGTAATTAAATCCTGACTGGAATTAATAATATTTTAAACTTATATTTCCACTAGAAAGCATGGCATATGGAATGGTTTTCAGTGGCACAGTGAGTTGATTGGAATTGAATAGAGAGAAAGAGAGAGCGAGAGAGAGAGAGAGAGTAAATGCATGTATGAAAGTAGAAGTGAGAGTGTGTGAGCAATCGGAAACATGAAGAGACTGTGTGTGTGTGAGAGAGATTGGAGAGAGAATGTGCAATCTTATGCAAACTGACTGCGTATGGAGTGAGTGTTGACATTTTAGTGATTTGCCTTGTTTGGTTTGACTTGTTCTTAGACTGGGAAGAGAGGGAATGTATTTGCGTGTTCCTTTTTAAAACTCTAAAACTCTAAAAATGTAAGGTATGTTTCTGCAGAGGGAAAACAAAGTGCACCATATGAAAAACTGAATTGTTCATACTGTACTGTATTTCTTCCATTTTTTTTCTGGTTGCTTGAGTTCTGGTTAACTGAGAATTTGCTGTAAATCATAAAGTTTTGGAGCCACTTGTTTAAATGCTAGATCTTTTTTAGTAATATTTTAAATACCATAACGAATAAAAAACATTTGTGGAAATGCAGTACCCCCTACCGTCCTCACTTGTTAAAGTACAGTTGTGGAAGTAAGCGTATCATAACAGTAGATGTTCCAATATATCACTGCTGCCGTAACATAAGATGTATGGGGTCTCACCCCAGTGACCACTTAGCTTTCAAAGCTTAAGGGCACCTTCTACCAGGGCTGACCTTTGGTCAACTGGTGCCCTAGGCAAAGGGGCACCACAACCCCCCCAACATCATCTGGTGCCCCCCATCGTGGTCTACCTACACCATCCAGATTACTTTTTTCTTCCTTTTTCTCACAGCTTATCTTACTTTTCAGTTTTTTCCTGTATTCATTCAACATATTTTAAAGAAACCATTTCTTTACTACAAAAAAATTAAAAAATAAGTACTGGAAAAGTGCCTCGGTAGAGCAATGCCATAGGCAGCCGCCTTGTAAGCCTATGCCTAAGGCCGGCTATGCCTTCCACTTGTTCTAACTGTCAGGAGCTTGAGGGAGCTAAATATAAAGTTATTTAGAGTGTCAATTTAGTCAGAATTTTTTGCCTAGGAAAAAGGGAGGCAAGCGCTCTGAAAGAATAACGCTAGGAAACAAAGCCACCACTAAACTATATACATAAGTGTCTGTGCATTCATGCCCTGGCAATACAAAAGGAGGGAGGGGCGGCTTCTGCAGCAGTGATCTATTAAAATACCTGCTGTTGTAATGTATTTACATACACAATTGCTCAATGTTTAACAGTTAGATCACTGTTGCAATAGCCTAAGCAATTTCTGATCAATTACCATTGCTTAGAAACTAAAAAAGAAGGAGGAAAAATAAATTAAGAATCCAGGCACCTCTGAGTAATGGTCTTAGCAAAGTCTATTTGGGACTTAAAAAATAATCCAGTTTGTAGTACTTTCTAAAGGTACATACAGAAGATCAAGTTGCTGCCTCTACAATAAAGATCAAGTTGCTGCCTCTACAATACTTCTAGAGCCCCCACCCTTCTGGAAAACCACTGAATAAACCAAATCCCTTGTGGAATGGGCCCTAAATCTGCATGGAAGTGACTTATTATGATGAGGATAACAAAAGGGAAAAGCATGAAACACACTAGAAACAGACTGATTTGACACTCCTTTCCTTTCATTTCCATAGCAGACAAACAGATGATCAGCTTTCCAGAAGCTTCTTTTTTGTCTAGGTAGTATCTGAGCTGCCTGTGGCCATAAACAGCATGAAGAATTTTTTCTTCCTTGAGTTTAGGGAAAAGACAGGAAAATTAACATTCTGGTTTAAGGTAAATTCTAAGACCACTTTAGGCATAAAAGAAGGATTAGTTTTCAAAGAAACCATGTCCTTGTTAAAAAAGTGAGGCATTATTGACTCACCATAAGAGCTTGTCACTCAGATAGTATTCTAGCAGAAGTCATAGCAATGAGTAAAACAGTATTCCATGTTTAGAACCTCAATCACCCTGATGAGCTGGTTAAGATGGAAAAACAGGAAGTTTTTTAAGCACAAAGTTAAGATCCCAAGCAAGTGCTACCTGCTGTCTAGGTGGACAGATATGTTTAACTTAGCAATGATTAGAAAGAAGGCATTTAAGGGTAGACAAGCAGATATGGCTGACAAGTGAACCTCCACAGAGGAATAAGAAAGATCACAGAACAGTAACTCACAAATATAATCAAGAAAAAGAGGCAGCCAGGCCTAAAGAGGGTCATGTTCCTTAGATTTTCAAAAAATAGAAAATATTTTCCACTTGCACATATCTGATTTTCTAGTAGGTTTTCTTTTTTTCATTTCTTTTTTTTTTTGCCTCCTTTAGTACCTTTAGTACCTGCTACACATTCTCAGAAAGAAAAGTGCCTAAAAATGATCAAAAGTCTATCATCCAGGCAGTTAGTTGAAGAATTTTCAGGTTGGGGTATACCAAACTACCCTTGTAGAGTGGGAAGCCTGTGGAAATTGCCATTGGCCAGATTGAAAAGAAGGGAGAACCATTGTTGCCTGGACCAGAAAGGAGTCACTACCATTATGTATGGAAAGTCCATCTGTATCTTTAAAAGAACTCTGGCTGTCATTGGAAAGGGTGAAATATAGGAATATTTCCACCTGTGGGAATCAAAATAATCTGTCTTCCAGGCTTGTTTGCAAGTAGTGGGGCATAATGTATTTAGTTGTATGTTCTGAGAGGAGGCAAAAAGATCTATTTGAGGTGTTCCCCACAGTTGGTGCATTTCTTGGAAGACCCCAGTATGAAATTTCAATTTGTGAGTGTCAGTCCTAGTCCCACTTATTTATCTACAACCTATTTTTGATCTGACAAAATGTACAAAGCTTGCAGGATTAAATTGAACTGAGTTGCTATCTCCCAGGCTATCACAGCAAGTTTGTAAAGAGGGTATGAGCTGGTACACCCTGAATTATTTATGTACCATATTACGGTGGTGTTGTCTGTATAAACTTCCAGGGTTTGGAGACCAGATATGATTTAAGGTTTTCAAAGTATTAATCAATGCCAACAACCCCCTATCCTTTATGTGTTCCTGTCTGTTGTGAGGTTTCCACAGGGGCTGCACTTTCACCCCTTTGGAAACCACCCTCCACGTCACATCTGAATAATCTGTAGTGAAAGACTGAAGAGGGCTTGGAACAGAGAATGGGAGACCTAGACTGCAAGAAAAAAATTCCCTTTTTAAAAATCCTAGAACAGGAATCTAAAAAGATAAAGGGTGCAGATGCTGACTCCAGACTAACCTGAGGCACAATCTGGATTTTCCTCATGTGGAGTTGGGCCAGAGGAAGCTTGAGAATCATTAATACCATGTATTCTAAAATCCTGAGAAATTCCTTTACAGATGCTTGGCTTTCACTGGAAATTTTAGGAAGAACTGTTGAATCATCTTTACTTTATCTGGAGGAAGAAAGGCTCTTCTTAGGTTTATAGATTAGTACTAGGTTAACTGTCTTTGTTGGACATTTTAAGCTTAGCAAATTACCCCATGTGCGAATCAAATTTTGCACACTATGTCTCTAAGGTAAACACCTTAATCATTATGCTAACCCACTTAGGTCAAAATCTGGCAGATATCTCAGAACTGCAATCCTGTGAAAAGGGATGAGGGAAGCTTTATGAAAGTTGATTTGAAAACAGAGACTGAGTAGAAGACTGAACAATTGTTAAAAACTCCTGACAGCCATGGAAAAAAATTTGTGAAAATAAAACAATCACCCATATATGGAAAAAATAGGAATGCTTTCAAATCTGCAATAAGCAAATACGGCAGCCAGACACTTGACAAAAAAGTTTAGAAATGAAAGGCCAGCACATACCTTCAGGATACTTCCCTCTTTTGCCCAGAAAACATATTCAGTAAAAGTCTTTGCCCATCTGTAAGGCAGGAACTGGTTCTGTTATTCCCTGTGCAAGCACTTGATGCAGAATGGGAGGAAGCAGGGAGACCTGGTACATAGGGCAAGAAGGACTCCCCTAAAAGGGAGGGCTTCCCATTGTAAAGGGGATCTCTGCTGAATTATATTTAAAACTAATTTGTCTGCCACTATCTGGTGCCACAAAGCAAGATGAAGCCTTGGTGGCATGGAGAGGTTGCTAGGGTAGGGAGGGTACCAGAACAGGCAAATTGCCAGACTAACTGCGAGGGATGTCCTTGATCTTAATGGCCATTTCATTATGGATCCTCCTTGCCACTGCCTTTTCAAATCCTGTTTGATGGCTACTTGCTGCTTAAATTTCTTATTGATAATGGGAACTGAGGAGGAAGGAACAATTTTTTCATTACTGACCCAGAAGCAGCAGCTCTACAGGAGTCAGCAGCATCATAAGCACATTTTAGTAAACAGAGAACCAGATGTTAAAGAGACATTCAAATATTTTTTACCTCAGAAGATGGATGGTTAACTATCAACTTTTGCATCTTGTCAAAAGATAAAAGTAAAAACTTTAACATATGAGCTCAGTGGTTTAAAATCCTGAAAGTTAAGGTGGCAGAAGAATAAAATTTCTTCCCCAACTTGTCAAAAGCTTTCCCATCCTTGTCAGATGCTATGAGGTTAGCAGCAGAAGCAGTTTTAGATAGAGAAATTACTACTGGATCTGCTTTAGGGTTGGAAAACAAATAGTTATGAGTGTGAGGTACCCTGCATAACCTATCAGACTTCCTGGGGGCAAGTTAAGTGTCAAGCAAGCAAGCAGCAATGAGCAAAACATTCTCTAAAGCAGACAAAACAGGACAAACAAATGCAGACAGCTAAGCCGAGAATCAGATTCTCCAAGACAGGTAGAAGAGCCTGGACAATTCGATAAAAGTAAAGTACAGAACAAGTGACACTGAGGTAAGTAACTCATTGACAGTCCCCCAGAAGCAAAATATCCTGCTCCAAAAAAAACAAACACATAGAATCTATAGGAAAATTCTGTCAAAATAACATTTTTACACAAAAAGTTGACATACAAATTTACACTCAAATGTCCTTAGAAATGCAATACAGCCAATGAAAAACATTCATTTTCTTGGCAAACATAACATTGTAGTCAAAAAGCACAGGTTTTCCTCAGAAGAATACATTTTAATGGAAGGTTTTCCCCAATTGGGAGTTTTTAGGCCAGCTTTGAAGGTTTGCTAGCAGACCATCAGATCGACTAGACCAACCAAAGGAGTTCACTTCAGTTGCAAAAAAGGTCTAGCTAAACTTGTTCTCTGTCTTTATATTGGAGCTCTACTCAAGCTCCAGACAGAGCATATAGAAAGGACCTGTTTAGTTGAATGATCATTTGTGTGAAAATTCATTTAGTGTAATGTGGATAGTTGCATATGATGAAGATATTTTACCTGTTGACTGGAGTTAACTGTATACATTCACTGCTGGTACTGCTGCTGTGGGTCTATTTGTGCACCAGCAGTGATTCCTTGTGTGTGGATTTTCTCTTTTCTCCATGTTGGTGAAACTGAAGCATTAGGTTAATTTGGAGGGCAGGAAGGCATGTGCCCATCCATGCAAAAGAACTCTTGAAATATTTTCCCTTGGTTGCTTCTGATTGCATGAAGTTCTGTTTATGTGGAATTTGACTAAATGGTATTTTAGTCAAATGGGCTTTCAAGAATTTGCATTCAAACAGATGGGATTCAACCCAAAGGGTATTTGACCAATTTTCATATAATCAAAGATGGGTACATATGTAAGGGTATATCAAAAGACAGAGAGAGACTGAAAGAAAGTAGTAGAAAGAAAAAACATAAATACTTCAAATATAACCTTGTGTCCTATCCTAAATCTGCACAGCATTTAAAAAAATAAAGGAGAATATGTAATGTCTGAAATGCATTTGGCAGTATAAGCAGAATAGGCTAAGAATATCTCTAAATGCTTTAGTATATAATATGTCAACTATTTTTGAATAACTTATTAGACCTGCCCTTCCTAGGGGATCCTAGTATAAGTCAGCTATATCAGAACTATAAGCTCACAAAGAATTTAAATGAGTTGCATAAAGCTACAAATAAGCCACCTAGTAGCCTAAGAGGGATCTCACACCAGTGTATCAGATTTTTTTTTTTTTGCTCATAGGTTCACAGGTTCATAGGAGATTACTAGGCTAACAGCTTAAGGGCCCTTCAAAGCCTAGCCAATATAACCCAATGTTACCCAATATATGGCCCCTAGGGGCAAGAGGATGGCATGAATATGTACCTGTGCATTGAGTATCGTACAGATCGTCCCTGTCCATAAGGGACATATGGATTACCTCAGGTGTGAATTTGCAATTCCCCATTCATTGATCCAAAATGCTTTTGAAGAGGGAAGGGCTCTGCTTAATGTGAATAGAAAGCCTGTTCCAAAGAAAGGGCAATCTCTGACACAAATATCTTTTCTCCAGCATGTTTTGTTTGAGTTGCTGACTAAGTTTAGATCACTAGATCAGGTGACCCTCATGCTGTTTGACTTGCAGATGTGTAGCAGCTCCATCAGGGCTGGATTTGTAAATGCCTTGTAGGTCAGGCATAGGTCACAGAGTAAAGGGATAGGGCTTTTAGTCTTTCCACATAGTTCATGTTGTTTACACCCTGTATTTTCTTTTTGAGGAATCTTTGAGGTCACTCTAGCTGCTGTAGATACCTAGTTAAGTACATACCAAATGGCACATTGTACTTGATTATTGGTCTAATGAGGGCTGAGTACAGAGGCACTATAATTTCCTTGGATCTGGATGTCACACATAAAAGGACTTCATCACCATTGTGGACACATGGTCAAAGTTCAGGCTACTATCTATCTGAGCACCTAGATCACACATGTCAGAGTCTACTCTTAGGAGTATGCTATTGGTGGTGTAATTTGCAGGGGTATTTGACTTCCCAAAAGTTATGATTATGTATGTTTTTGCATTTAGTTTTAGGCCATGGTTCTAGCACCAATCATTTGTCTGATCTAGACCTTCTTGACGTATATCTACATCATTTGGAGATTCAGTGATTGCCCCCCAGCTTGCAGTTGTCAGATATTATCCAGAAACCTTCCACATTAGTCTTGACTTCAGAGAAGTATATTCCAAACAGAAGTGATCACAGCACTGAGCCCTGTGGCACGCCATTAGTAACTGGTCTCCTGCTGAGTCTGGATTCATCCACTTTAACCAAATGTATCCTGATCATGAACCAATTGGCTAGCCATCTGGTGACATAGGGATTTATGCCCAGTTTTGTGAGTTTATTTATAATCCCAGGTGGGGAATTGTGTCAGATGTCTTTGCCAGGTTGAGGTAGGTAGTAAGTACCATTTTACCCTCATCCGTGGCCTTAGTGACTTTCTCAAAGAAATCCATCAGATTCAGTAGGCATGGCCTGCCCTTGACAAAACTGAATTGGGTCAGGTCCAATTTTTGGAGGTTTCCTATGTCATTATTTATCAGGTCCATGATTATTCTTTCCATGGCCTTACATATAAACTAGTCAAACGTATGTGTCTGTAATTTCCTGGGTCAGTAGATGATACCCCTTTAGGCACAGGGATGACTGTTGCTGTCCTCCACACTATCAGGACAAAGCCAGTCCAGAGGCTGTGGTTAAATAAAAATCCTAATGGGCCTAGTAAGTCCTGATTTAAGCTATTTAAGATGCAACCCGATATATCATCAGGCCCCATTGAAGCTATGTTTTTAGCTTTAGAGACTGCAGTGGCAACCTGTTCTTTGATGATAATTGGTGGTAGAGTGGTGGAGTGGCAGAGGGTATTTTTTGGGAGAGAACTGGAGGTGATGGGGGAGGTGAAATTTGAGCTTGAATGTGTCAGATAGCAGATTTGCCATATCTTCTGGCTGAGTATAGGTGATAACATCTACAGCTAATTCCACGCATTGTTGAGTGTTGCTGTTAAGATTGCGGATATAACTGAAAAATGCCTTATGGTTATCCTTAACTTTGGAGGCTATTTTTACCTCGAAGTCTGCTTTCAGAGACTTGACTAGTTTCCTGATTCTCTTATTTAGACTGAGGGACATTTTGCTCTGTTGTGCACATTCCCTCTTACTTCTCAACAGGATTTTCTATCTTTTGTTGTACACCCAATTAATAAGAGGGGTCCCCCAGGGTGGCTTGTTTTTGCAGTTTGACCTGAATTTATTTAGATCTAGTATTGCCATTTCTATGTAGTTGTTTATGTGATCATATGGGGGCTTTTGTGTACACTTCTGCATAGGTTTCTATGTTTTCTGGATTTGGGGGAGCTTGCAAACTAGCTATTCCATCCCTTAAGAGAGGGTAATTTACCTTAGAGAAGTTCTTAAAGTTTTTGGGGTTAGGTGGGGAATTAGTTTTAGCTTTATTTCAAGGGAGACAGCTTTGTGCTCTTATCTTACCAGTGAGGATAACACACTAGGGGGGATGCAGCACCCTCCCACATTTGTGAGTACCACATCTAGGATATTTGTTCCCCAAGTGGGAATTTATAAAGTCAAGAAATCATTTGGCCTGCAAGTTAGTGGTCGTGTATGCCTCTCAATTAATGCAGGAATAGTTAAAATCACGCATTAGTATGGTATTGGACTGATCGTGAGTGATTCTAGCAAGTTCACATCCACAATATATTTTGCTGTAAATCATTGCCTTCTGGAATTGACACTTTGTTTTCAGTGAAATGGTTAACGAATAAAGCAAAGAGAATAACAAACAATTTATACCAAATGGTAGCTGTGTCTGACAAATTCAATGTACTTTAGAGATACAAGACAATTTGTTGTGCAGATATCTGACTGAATTAATATTTTGTGCAGTGTAATCCATATAGAGAGGTGACATGATACAGTGATAAATAGTTTGTACCAGGTGCTGGCCTTTTGTGACAAACGCAGTGTGCTAAGAGATGCCAGAAGAACGATTACTGCTGATGTCTGACTGAAGAGCTCTAGCTCACATCAAATCATTTTTTTCTGTGTGTAGTGACAGGACTGTCTACCTACTATATGATGCCACTTTTCATAGCAGAATCAGCTGCATGGAATATGCAAATACTGGAATCCAGTGTGGGGAATGTATAATTCCAGAGTAGAAGTAACACAAATATCAGTGGACTACTAGTGATTTTTTTATTAGCAAATTACCCAGCATTTGATTAAAGTCAGGAACAGAAAAAGAACACTGAATCTCTGACCAGTATAAATTCTTGCATTGAATTGCAAATGCTGGCCCATACATCCAACAAAAAATCAATAGTGTTTGAAACTTGATATACAGCAAAAAAATCAGTGTTTGAGACCAGGCCATTTACTTGGACTGTTTAGCATGCTGAAAGTTAAATGGCTGGTTGGGTGAGGTGGGTAAAATTTTATGCTGAAGAGTTAGCATTCATTTTTTTTTTCCTTGTAAGGGGAAGGCTAGTGTAAGCTGAGATGTTGCTTATCTGCTGCCTAAGAGTTTCTGGGACACAACAAATCCAGTCTTAACAAATAATAATTTACATTCACAATCACTATCACATGTGACTGTGAGTATACATGGGCAAACATGTATAGCCACACTTTCTGATATGCTGCAAGTCACGTCAACTAAGGAACATTAGGGCGCTTCAGCCCCTTGAGATGCCTAGATGAAAACCCACCCATTCCCAGGATTAGACTATTAGCAAATTAGTCATTCTTAGTTAACATGATGGAAGATCAATTAAAACTTAGTGTAAGGAAGGGGGTAGAGAGGAAAGACTCCCCAGACCAACTACACTGCTCGAGAAATGCATTAGTATATATGAAGACAGCAAGGATTTCAGAAAGAAAGAAAGGAAGGTGCAAATGTGTCAGAGGGTTACTTAGGGGCTGGAGGTAGTTACTCCAAGGTGGGTACATTGCTGGTATCAATGTTTTCAGAATTGAGCCCCATAACTGAATATCAAACTACAAATCTATAAATATCTCAAAAGTGAATTTTTTCCTCAGCATTTGGTTGTCAAAGGTCATTACTTTTTGATATACCATCATGCAGGTGCATTCAGGATGATTTTATAGAACCACATCAGAATCACTGTCAACAAACTAAATAATCGATGAGCAGTGATTCAATCTACTTTGTAAGCAACCCAATCAGCTGCTGCAGGTGGCACATGGTTATAGAAGCATATTTACCAAAATATGTTCTTTACAGTGTGAACAAGAAACAATAAATCATTTTACAGCTTTTGTTGAAAACATTTCCCATTACAAATGTGAATGTAGTACTAATTTATATTTTTAACCTTTCCTTATGCCAAGGTGTTGTCCTCAGTGCCTATAAAACTAAAACAAGTACAGCTGCATAAGTCCTACGTACCTAACACAGTAGATCTACAAATTCCTCTCTGCCTTAATTGTATTCTGGGTTATCTGCCAAGGTAACCCAGTACTGGCCAGTTTTTAAAAGCTCATACTCCCCTCTCCATTTCTTCATGTGACAGCTGATTGGCTGACCTCTGCTTCTCAGAGGGAAGCCTTTAGCTGTCACAGGAAGAGAGTGCCATGCTTTTTCACTTCCACAAAGAAGGAGAGGAAAGTACCTAATGCCAGAAACATCTAGCAAGAGCAAATTTAAAGCCAGTCAGAAGACCATGCAAAATACAAATCCAACAACAACCAAATCAAAGAGTTTGAAACCCACCACAGCTAGCAGGTGGGTGCTGCCACTGAGGTAGTAAGGAATTCAAACATCCACCATTACAGGTAAGTAGACCTAAACAACTATTCTCTGTGTTCATCATTCCCACTGCTTTAGTGGCAGTTTGGTTAAATTCCCAAAGCTTACCCTACATGGGAGGGGGAATGATAAGGATCCAGGAGCCCCTGAAGAATGCTTCTAGCAAAGCCTCCTCTGGTCCTTGAAAAGTAATCCAGCTTGCAGTGATTTGTGAAGGTATGAAGAGAGGACTATGGTGCTGGCTCTAGAATGCTTCTAGAGTCCATGCCTTTCCAATATGCCATCAAGGAGGATAAGGTCATACTTGAATGAGAATTAACCTTGCCTAGAAGAGATCTACCATAGTGGGAGTAACAGAAAGCATTAACGAAGGACAACCACCATGCAATAGTTTTGACCTTTCTTTATCCCCCTTAATGGAGACAAACAGCTGTTCAGCATTCCTAAGTGATTTTAGTCTGTCAAGGTAGTACCTGAGCTGCCAGTGCGCACTTAAGGTATGTAGAATCTCTTCTCCCTTCATTTTTGGAACAAGATAGAACACTGGAAGATTGATGGCTTGATTCAAGGTAAATTCAGAAACTACTTTAGGCATGAATTTTGGATTAGGGCATAACTCATCCTTGTCCTTGAAAGAAAACAGATAGAGTTGGCCAACCATAAGAGCTTGCAGCACAGAGACTCACCTTGCAGATATCAGAGCAATCAGTAAAACAGTCTTCCAAGTAATGAACCATAAATCAGCCAGAGCATCAGGTTCAAAAGGAGGTAAGGTCAATTTTTCAAGAACAAAGCTGAGATCCCAGGGAGGAGGAATTTGTTTTCACATGGGTCTCACATGCAACACTCCTTTCATAAGCTGTTGGATCACAAAGAGACAAAAGAGGGGGATCCATTGGCAGAAAGCTGAGACGGCTGTAAGATTCTCTTTGATAAAAGTATATGACAGTAGCTCTGGAATTTTGTAAATAAATACATGGTATTTGTAAATGTTAACATGATTTATATAGAAGTGTAACAAAGGGAGATACTGCCAGCACAGCTGTCTGGAATTTTGTAAATGGTTATGTATCATTTGTGAATGTCAACATGCTTCATGTAAGATGCTTGTGTTACAAAAGTATTAGAACTGTATGTCATGTATATATCAAACTAGGTTTGTACAGACGTGTGTTGAAAGATATGTTATAAAGTACTGAGCTTAAAAATGGATCCACAGTGTGTCCTACTGGAAGAGAACAGAAACGTACATACACTATTGTAATTGTTTAAATGTATATATTTTAACAGTGGAAACTGGAACACAGGGGTTAACTTCATTCCATCAAAACTTCAGAAAAATAGCTGAAATTAAATTACTTTATGACAGCAATAGACAGGATGTCTATACTAGAGAGCTATCTGTGTTGTCTTGAAGGAGAAATAATTACTAGGCTTGAGATGTGGAAGTGTTTTATTGTTTTATGACTTGCAACAGCTGCACAGATCTGAACAAAAGCCTTTGTCTGGGTATTTTCACAGGTGGATGCTAACATGCTATGTTTACCTGGGATAGAGTCAGATGACAATAAATGATGTCATTCTACAAGCTATCCCAGCAGTAATATTTGAGATATTAATTTGGGAAGTGTCTTAGTGAGAGACAGCATTCTGTATTCTGCCTTTGACCTGATAATAATAACAGCTAGAGAAGGTCCATCCATACATTTGCCTTGCTCTGTAAGTAAGTTAACTAGGGTATAGTAATTCTTGTAGATATAGTCAGGAATAAAGCAAAGCTTAGTTTAGATGTTTTCCTTTGTTTATTTGAGACTGTCTTGCAATGTTGTTTTAAATAATTCCTGCGATTTTGAACTCTGATGTATCTGTGAATATATAGTGAGTATTTTCTTGTTCTTTATTTATTTATTTATGTATTATTAAATATATTTAAACCTTTCATTGTGGCTGATCTCTCTAGAGATATTTAAGTTCTGAGAGTACTTCCATATTTATTTGGTGACACTATGTAGGCCACTCCTAATAGCCTTGATCTTGGTCAAACTACCATTTGTATTAACAGTAACATTACACAGTAAGATTGGACACCCTTTGTTAAGGGCCTTAAAGTAGATGATAAGGAGTTGGGTGGTGGCAGTGATAACTACCTTATAGTCTGGGCAAAAGAGGTATAGCTAGTAATCCTGTGCCAGCCTTTCCCAGGTGTGCGTCTGTGTATAAATCAAATCTCAAAGTGTGTGTGTGTCAGCTACTTGGGCAGGAACACGAAGCACTGGTTGGATGGAGAGGGTGCTGGTGGTCATGGCTTGGCCACTCTGCTGAGATCTCAACTCTGTAGTTGTGCCACTGGGGAGTCTTAGTGGGGATCTGGAGAAAGAGGGAGAAACCAGCCCCAGACTGACTGTGGTCTCTGTGTGTTCTTAAGGGAAATTGCACTTGATGCAGAGAGCTTCATCTGGTAGTACTGTGTGTGTACCTGTCGTCCTCCCAGTATATGTCCCCCACTGTTACCAGTGATGAGGACTGAGGCTTCTTGATTACTGTTGCTAGTAGTGGGGAGTCACATTTATTGGTTGTCAGTGGTGGGTTATCTACATATTGTAATTTAGTAGTGTGGATATTGAATTCCTGTAGTCTGTAAACAGTGGTACTAATGAAAGTGTTTGTACTCTCAATCAGCCACACAGTGAACATTCAGAGTTTCATATCCCAATAGTTTTATTTATTTTTTTGTTAGCTTATTTAGTCAGGGAGAGCAGGCAAGGATGTCAGCAGAGGAGTATGGCAAGCTGACAAGGAACCATTTCACTGAGATGTGTGTGCACCTGTCATTATCTCAGTGTACATGCCCCACTGTTACCATTGGTGAGCATTGAGGCTCCTTGATTACTGTTGCTAGTAGTGGGGAGTCACACTTATTGGTTGTCAATGGTGGGATATCCACATATTGTGATTCAGTGGTGTGGATATTGAATTCCTGTAGCCTGTAAACAGTGGTCACTAAAGAAGGTGTTTGTACTCTCAATCAGCCACACAGTGAACATTCAGAGTTTCATTTCACAATAGTTTTATTTATTTTTTTTTGTTAGCTTATTTAGTCAGGGAGAGCAGGCAATAATGTCAGCAGAGGAGTATGGCAAGCTGACAAGGAACCAATTGATTGAGATGTGCCAAGCCAAAGGAGTGAGGCATGCCAACCTGACTAAAGCAGAAATGATCGCAGCCTTAACCACAGCTGCATCACAGACCATCAACCAGGAGGACAACCAGATTGGTCTTGGGGATGTACAACTCTCAGAAAATGGCCAGTTCAACATTTCCACAGAGGACTTAAAAATCCATCTGGTGTTAAAGAGACTTGAACTGAAGGCCAGATGATTGGAACTAGCATCATCCAACAGACTGTGGCAGGAGAACCAAATGGAATTAGAAGCAGCAGAGGGACTGAGACATCTGGAAGCTGAAGAAAATGAGAGGCAGAGGCAACACAAAAAGGAGATGCTGACTCTTCACCAGGGTCATGGAGGTAATGGGAAAAGGAATAACCAGACCCCAGAAGCAATAAAGGTCAGTAAATTTCTTCCACAATTTACAGAAGGAGATAGTTTTGATAGTTTTATTTATATGTTTGAAAGGGTTTGCAAACACTATAATGTTGACCAAGGGCTCTGGGTACAGTTCCAGATCCCCTTACTCCATGGTAAAGCTGTAACTGTTATTTCTAAATTGTCTGATACTGATTGCTTAATACTGTTAAAAATTGTTTATTAGAGTGTTTTAAGTTAACACCTGAAGCTTATAGAAAAAAGTTTTGTGAGCATAGATGCAAGGCAGATGAACGTGTGTGTGAATATATTGCTGAACTAAGCACTTATTTTCATAGGTGGGTGAGTGGGTGTCAGGTCACCCTTTTTGAAGGGCTGGCAGACCTTCTGGTGAGGGAACAAGCCCTTACCACTTTGCCTGAGGACATGAGAATCTGGTTAACAGATAGGGAATGTAATACCACAGATGAGTTAGGGAAAAAGGGAGACCTATACCTAGCAAGCAAGACATCACTGCACAAGAAGGGGATACCTAGTGCTGCTCTTGGGTCTAAGAGAACCCATGGTGGGCAGTCTAAACCACCCCAACAGAGTCCACCAGTAGCAGGGAAAGCGACTAGTTCAGGTACACAGCCAGGACCAAGGGTTAAATGTTTTAAATGCAACTAGTGGGGCCATGTAGCATATAGATGTAGCATATAGATGTCCATGGAGGAAAGGTAGGAAACAAAAGCTGGAAGAGCCAGTAAGTGGGAATGCCAGAATGCCAGCAGTAAGTTGTCAGGAGACAAACTACCACAACAGGTTATATCCTATCTTAGTAGATGGGAGACAGGCAACTGCTAAGAGAGACACAGCCTCTGACCTAACCATTGTGAACTCTGTAATGGATAAAGAGGAGCACTACTCGCTTGGGGAGTCTACCCTAGTCAGAGCTTTAGGAGGGACACTATTCCAAATACCTTTTCCTAGGGTTCACCTTGACTGGGAGGCTGGAAAAGGAAGCAAGCAAGTAGATGTGTTTGAGGATATCCCTGCAGATGTCCTGAAAGGGAATGATTTTAATAACACGTTACCTTGTGTGTATGCAGTTACATGCGGTCAAGCTTGGAGACAAACACGTGGGTCTGGTAGCCTGGGAGAGACCCAGACAGCCCTCACACTTGAAGCCAGGACTGGTGAGGTGGTTACTTCATGGAGGGAGCAGCCCTGTAGCAGTGAGACTGAAGGTGAGCCACAGCTGCTTGTGGGTACTGATGTCCCCTTGGACAGAATGACTGCAAAGGTAGAGGTGAGTAGTAGTACCAAGGCTGACAGTGTGGCACTGCTGTCAGAGAATACCAGACTTCCTGTGGAAGAGGAGCTGGGAAGGGTTACCAAGATACAGGCTCAGCTCTCAGATGCTACATTACAAGGTGTGAGGGAGGTAGCCAGTGAGACACCTGATTGTCGAGGAAAAAGGGAATCTGTATACTGGGACAAAGGGTTACTGTATAGAGAGTGGACCCGTGAGCGAGGGCTAGAGGATGAGAGAATATAGCAGCTGGTAGTGCCCAAAGCCTGCCTTCTGGCACTTCTAGCCATAGCGCATGACATTTCCTTTCCAGGTCATATGGGCATAAAGCATACCAAGAGATGCATTATGTAGAACTTTTATTGGCCTGAGATTTCCAGGGATGTAACAAGGTACTGCAGGACCTGTGAGCAGTGGCAAAAGGTAGGCAAGGCAGGAGACAAGGTGAAAGCTGTTTTGATGCCTTTGCCTGTGATTAAGGGGCCATTTCAGAGGGTGGCTATGGATATTGTGGGGCCTCTGAGTACCCCAAGTTCCACAGGGAAGAAGTATATCCTACTGATAGTAGAGTATGCTACCAGATACCCTGAGGTGGTGGCTCTGTCCTCTGTTAAGGCAGAAAAGGTGGCAAATGCTTCGTTAGAGATTTTCATCTGGGTAGATTTCCCAAAATAAATACTGACTGACAGAGGCACCAATTTCATGTCAGACCTGCTGGCATATCTGTGAAAGCACTGTGGGGTGAAGCACCTAAAGATCACCCCCTATCATCCCCAGACTAATCATCTGGTAGAGAGGTTAAACTCTACACTAAAGACCATGCTACTGGCATTTGCAGACCAGTTTAAGAGAAAGTGGAATAAGTATTTGCCCCATCTGCTTTTGCTTACAAAGAGGTGCCCCAGGAGTCCACAGGCATTTTCCACCCTTTGAGTTGTTGTATGGGCATAGGGTGAAGGGACCTCTAGATTTGATTTGTGATGAGTGGGAGGATGAGTGTGTTGTGGCATATGTCCTAAACCTCAGGACAAGGCTCAGGGAACTCATGGGATTTGTGACACCCATGCACTGGCCCAGTAATCAAGGAGCCTCAATCCTCACCACTAGCACCAGTGAGGGGTGTCCACATTGGGAGGATAACAAGTACACACACAGTAAAGTACAATTTCCCTTAAGAGCACACAGAGTTCACAGTCAGTCTGGGTCTGGTTTCTTCCTTTCTCTCCAGATCCCCAATAAGACTCCCCACTGGCACAGCTTTAGGGTTCAGATTTCAGCCAAGTAATCAAGCCAAAACCTCCAGTACCTTCTCTGTCCAACCAGTGCTTCATGTCCCTGCCCAAGTAGCTGACACACACAGACTTTGAGATCTGATTTATATACAAACACACAGACACTCATGGAGAAGGCTGGCACAGGTTCACTAGCTATGCCCCCTTCTGCCCAGACTATAAGGTAGTAATCACTGCCACCAACTACTCTTATCAGCTACTCTAAAGGCCCTTACCAAAGGGTGTCCAATTCTACTGTGCAATATTATTATTATCCAAATAGTAAGTGTGATGAACAGCAAGGCTATTGGAGTGGCTTATACAGTATCAGCAAATACATGCAAGTAGTCTATGAGCTTAAATTTTCTCTGCATAAAACAGCCACAGTTAAAAGGTTTAAAATATTTAATAATAAATAATAAAAACACAAGACAATACTCGTTAATTCAACATAATGACATTAGAGAGTTCAGAAATCACAGGAAATACTTTAAAACAACATTGTAAAACGGTCTGACATAAATATAGAAAACAGCTAGACTAATCTGGCTATATTCCTATCTATTTCTAAGAGAAATCACTGTTCTAAATATCTTACTTACAGAGTAAAGCAAGTGCTGGTCAGTTGTTGTCAGATTCAGAACAAAATCCAAAATGTTATTCTTACTTTCTGAGATAGCAGTTAAATTGATAATACACATTACTGCTGAGTCATTTCAGATTATATCATTCTTGTCACCTCTGTTGAAGTTTCCCAGGCTCACAGGTCTCAAAATTTTAACATTTCTTTTTGATCTGCACCTGCAAGGAAGCCACAGCAATAAAAGACACTTTGCATGTGAAACCTAGTAAGTATCCATGTCTTAAAACAATAGAAAGAATTTCTAGCTGCAGCATCCTGTCTCCGAGCTTGAGATCACACACAGCTGTAAATTATTTATTTATCAGCTTTCTTCCAGCAGGATGCACTGTGGTTACATTTTTGAAGCTTAGCACATAACACAGTTTTCTTACATTTGTGAAACCAGCCTGTGGATCATATTTACAATGGCATAGAATTATTTACAAAATTCTACCTGGCTGGGCTGGCAGCCCCTCAGTTTTTCAATGGCTTGGCCCAGGACAATATGGCAGAAGGCTAACAGCAGAAAAAGGTCTGGTATGACAGGTATTCTTGAGCTTGAGAGTATGCAGTAGGGCAGCAGGTTATTGTTCTCATTCCTGTCAGACACAACAAGCTGAAAGCAGCTTGGTAGGGATCCTTCAAAGTGGTAAGGAAGGTAAGTGATGTTAACCACATGGCAGAACCACTAGGCAGAAATCAGGGGCACAAAATGTACCATGTTAACATGATGAAACCTTACCATGATAGGGAGGTCCTTGTGCTAAGTATTTGCAGTAGAAGGTAGAAGGAGTCTGAGAGAGATCTATGGCTACAGAGAGCCAGCCAGCAAATCCCCAAGTTAATATGGTGGAGCCTAGGGTTGCAGGCATATTATAGGACAGTGCAGCACTGTACTGGGGTCAGCAATGCCAAGGCAGCTGAAATCTCAAGACAGGGAATGGGGTAAGGTATTTCCAGACAGGCTCATCCCTCTCAAGCAACATTTCTCAAAAGTCACTTGAAAAACTAGCATGGTCTTCGAGGGGGAAGAAATGTCATGAGAGGAGATACTGCCAACCCAGATATCTGGTATTTTGTAAATAATTATATGTCATTTGTGAATATTAACATGATGTATATAGAAGTGTAACAAAGGGAGATACAGCCAGCATAGATGTCTGGAATTTTGTAAATGGTTATGTGTCATTTGTGAATGTCAACATGCAAGATGCTTGTGTTACAAATGTATTAGAACTGTATGTCATGTATATATCAAACTAGGTTTGTACAGATGTGTGTGTTGAAAAGATATTTCATAAAGTACTGAGCTTAAAAATTGATCCACAGTGTGCCCTACTGGAAGAGAACAGAACTGTACATACACTATTGTAACTGTTTAAACTTATATATTTTAATATTGAAAACTGGGACAGAGGAGGTTAACTTCATTCCAGCAAAAGTTCAGAAAAAATAGCTGAAATTAAATTACTTTATGACAGCAACAGACAGGATGCTATACTAGGGAGCTCTCTGTGTTGTCTTGAAAGAGAAAGAATTACTAGGCTTGAGATGTGGAAGTGTTTTATTGTTTTATGACTTGCAACAGCTGCACAGATCAGAGCAAAAGCCCTTGTCTGGATATTTTCATAGGTGGATGCTAAATACTACTAGCTTTCAGCAGTGGGAGGTTTACCTGGGATAGAGTCAGATGACAAGAAATGATGCCATTCTGCAAACTATCCCAGCAGTAATATTTGAGATATTAATTTCTTCTAGAGACAATCATAAGGCCTTCTTCACATATGTCCGCAACCTCAAAGGAAGTACCCAGATCTGTTCAGAGCTGGTGGTCAAGGACATGACATATACAAATGCCAAAGATATAACAAACTTGTTGGCTGGCAGTTTCAGCAAAAACTTTACCCGTTTGCCCCCCCCCCCATCAGTAAATCAGGACATCCCCAGTACCTGCCTCCTTCCCCTTATATCTAGGAAACAGGTAATCACTTCTCCCTCAAAGGCAAAAAATACAGCCTCAATGGGACCTGATAACATACCAGGCTGCATCCTAGGTGAACTCAGACAGGAACTTGCCCCACATTTAGGCACCCTATTCAACCAAAACCTGAGTACTGGCTTCATCCCAGTTGAGTGGAGGACAGCCACTGTCATCCCTTTACACAAAGGTGGAGCGTCCACCGATCTGGGAAATTATAGCACCATCAGCCTAACTAGCCTGATCTGCAAGGCCATGGAACAGACTATCATGGACATCATTAACAAGGACATTGGCAACCTCTAAACACTTGATCCCACACAGTTTGGCTTAGTCAAGGGGAGGTCAAGTCTGCTAAATCTGGTCGACTTCTTTGAGACAGTCAACAAAGCCATGGATGAGAGGAAGACTGCGCACACCACCTACCTTGACCTGGCCAAAGCCTTTGACACTGTTCCCCACTCGGGCATAATAGATAAACTCTCTCAACAAATATGTTACCAGATGGTAGCAAACTAGCTCACTGACAAAACCCGCATAGTCAGAATAGGGAAAGCCATCTCAAGCAGTAGACCCATAACAAGTGGCATACCCCAGGGTTCGGTGTTGGGGCCTCTGTTATTTGGGATATACTTTTCTGAGGTGCAGGCCAAAACCAGTGGGCTATGGCTGACCAAGTTTGCAGATGACTGCAAGTTGGATGCTGTCATCAGACAAATGACTGGTGCCAGAAACATGGCCTCAAGCTGAATACCAAAAAATGCATCCTCATCCCCTTTGGGGAGAGTGATGTCCCCACAAATTATCACATTAATAACAATGTCCTAAACACTCAATGAGTAATGAGGGATTTGGGCACCCAGGTTGATAGCAACCTGACTTTTGACCACCATATTGCTTCCATGGTACAGTATAGAAAGCCTTCTGCATGGCCCACCTCATTAGTAAGGGTATCTCATCCAGGAACAAGGAGGTCATAACATCCCTGTATTCTTCCCTTATAAGGCCCATTATTGAGTACAATGCACCTTTTGGCATGTACCTTGCAAAGCACATGTAGCAGCTAGAGAGACCACAGAGGTTCCTCACCAGGAGAATCCAGGGCCTCAAACATCTACCATACACAGATAGGATGAAAACCCTATCCTTCTACTCAATTTCATACAGACTCCTCAGAAGTGACCTCTGTCTGGCATACAAGGCGATCACGGACCCCACCTTGATGGGATTCCTGCATATCAGCAAGTCAAGCTCCACTCAAGTAACCCACATGCATGGCCTCAACCTGGTCTGTGTTGGCGGGACAGATTTGTGTCCCAGAAAACCCCTCATCTATGGACGAGACTCCCTCTTCACATCAAGCAGAGTACCTCTTTACCCATTTTTAAGCACAACCTGGATAACTGGATGGGAAACATAAAATATACCACTGAGATTCCACCCATGTCCCTGCTGGACAGGGGCACTGGGTGCTGATTTGTCTAAACATGAGCTAAACTCTTGGCTAGGCTTATAAGGGCCTCAAGGCCAATAGCCCAGTAACCTCCTATAATCCTATGGAAGTCTCTTAGTGAGAGGCAGCATTCTGTATTCTGCCTTTGACCTGACAACAACTAGAGAAGATCCATTCACACATTTGCCTTGCTCTGTAAGTAAGTTAACTTCTTCTTCTTCTTCTTTTGGCTTTTCCCGGTTAGGGGTTGCCACAGCGGATCACCTTGTCCGCACATTGAATGGCAGTGGAGTTTTACGGTGTCGAGTTGCCAGCCCAGCGCCCAACCTTCCACAGAAGGCACACTCACACGCACACCTAGGGCCAATTTAGAGTGTCCAATCCACCTGCAGCATGTCTTTGGGATGTGGGAGGAAACCGGAGCACCCGGAGGAAACCCACGCGACCACAGGGAGGACATGCAGACTCCGCACAGAAGGCACCCCAGCCGAGGATCAAACCGGAGAACCTCTTGCTGTGAGGCAGCAATGCTAACCACTGCACCACCGTGGCCGCCCCTCTGTAAGTAAGTTAACTAGGGTATAGTAATTATCTTAGATATAGTCAGGAATATAGCAAAGCTTAATTTATATGTTTTTCTTTATTTATTTATTTGAGACTGTCCTGCAATTTTGTTTTAAATATTTCCTGTGATTTTGAACTATGATGTAACTGTGAATATATACTGAGTAGTTTCTTGTTCTTTATTTAACAACACCGGAGAAGGACCCACCAAGTCCTGTAGTTAGAGCACAAATAACTACCACTGCTGTACTGTAGGTCAAGGTCGTGTTCCGACTGAAACAATCCCTTTAAAAGCAGGTTTGCTGATAATGTAGATACAAATGTTCTTCACAAAGTCTAATGTTGAAAACCAGTTTATTTCGAAGACAAGCAAAACGAAAACAGATTCAGTCATGAGCGCTTTCGCCTGGTCTTACCAGGCTTTCTCAAGTGTAAATGAATAAATAAAAAGGACAAGCCTTTATACAACAAGCACATTGTCTCAACTGGATAATTCATTAATGCATCTCTATAATTATAATGTAATTAATCCATTACATATTAAAACATTCAATAATCAAAATATTTAACCCCATGAAATCCGTTGTAAGGAAGTGCACTCTTGAAAACTTGCTTGACTACTACTAGTACTCTTTAAAAACCAGTTAGTCATAATTTTTTAAAAATATCAGTCACAGTAAAATGAGATATATAAAAATATACAACTGACAGTTTGAACATATTTAAGAATAAATTAGTTCAACTGATGTTTGCCAAGTGACCTCTTTTGCAATAAGTTTAGCATATAATTGACCAAAAATGCAAAAAAGCAATGTTTAAAAACTGTTGGATGGACATAAATAAACAGATTTGATGTTCCAACCCATGTAAGACCCCTTTTAAACAACACCGTACATTATTTAAAATCCTAAGACTGTTTAAATACCTTTAACAAAACAAAATATACAAAGTGAAAATGAAAATAAAAATAAACATAAAAATGAAAATGAATGTAAACTTTAAAGCATTTCTAGGGCATCAAAGTATGCTCCTTTTCTTTTTCAATACTGGTGCCAAACTGGTACCCTCATTTAGACCAGGATGTCTTGTTGCATTTAACTGTAACTGCCAAGTAAGTTCCCTAATGGCCAGTAAAGTTTCCCAGTCCCCCCCTCTTTGATCCTGCTGTATTTTATCAATAATGAAAAACCTTATGGCCATTTGTGGACAAGTCAACGAATGCCTAAAAAAGACATTTGTGTCTTTACCTTTACTAATGTCGTATTGATGTTCATATATTCTGCGTTTAAGAGCCCTGTCAGTTTTGCCGACATAGAAAGCCGGACAAACTTGACAAAGGCCAATATAAACCACTCCTGTGGTGTTGCATGTAAAATGACCTTTGGCATGTAAAGTTATGTTTCTTGCCCTGATGCGTACTTGAGCCCCCTGCAAGATATATTGACATTGATTACATTTTCCACATTTAAATGTTCCATTATGTCCAGCTATACTACCATTCCTTGAGTTTAACTCAGTTGTTAAATTCCTTTCAAATAACCCTTTAAGGTTAATGTTAGTTTTTTTAACAAACCCTATTTTTGTGGGGACAAGTCCTGAAATCTCCTCCTGCATAGTTACCATTGGCCACAAGTTCCTTATAGTTCTCTCTATAATTGACGAATCCTCAGTAAATGTATAGAAAAAATTCTTTGTGAAATTTGTACCCCCAGCCACTTCCCTTTTACAAATTTCAACCTGTGTGCCTAATAGTGGGGGATATTCCCGGTCCCTTTTTAATATTATTTCTTCTTTAATAGATTGAAATAACTGCTCAGGGTAACCTCTGTCTAAGAATAACTTTTTTAAAAAATCAATTTCTTGTGTAAACACCAAGTTAGTACTGCATATTCTTGATGCCCTGATGAGCTGCCCCTTAATAATGCCCATTTTTTGCTTTAAAGGGTGCCCACTCTCAAAGTGCAAAAAACTGTTAGAATACGTGGGTTTGCGAAAAATGCAAGATGTTAATCCCATTCCTACAGGATTCTTGTATAATTTGACGTCCAAATAATGTAACTCTGTGTTGCTTACTTCAAATGTAAATGAAAGAAAATCAGTGGAATTATTTAAATGTTGCATGAATTCCTTCAACTGGTTTTCTGAACCTCCCCAAAAAATACAAATGTCATCCAGAAACCTCCTGTAGTGCTTAATGTATTTTTTCCAACTTGTTGAATGTATATGGTCCAACTCCCATTTGTGTAGTACTATATTTGCGTAAGCCGTAGCACATGGTGCACCCATTGCTACTCCGCTTTTCTGTTTAAAAAATTTCCCATTGCAGAACAAATAATTGTTGTTTAATACAATATCCATAAATTCAATAATTAAGTTGATTGTATTGCTGCTTAATTTAGTTTCCGTGGCAATCATCTGTGAAAACCATTCCATACCCTGATTGTGGGGAATACTTGGGAAAAGTTCAACTATGTCCACCGTCACCATCAAAAAATTGGAATTATCTAAGTCGGTGGGTATATTACTTAAAAATTCCCAAGAATCCCTGCAAACATATGGTAAAGAAGTTGTGTATTCTTTTAAATGCTGATCTATGAATATACTTAATGGTTCTGTTGTGCTGCCAGCTCCTGCAACTATGGGCCGGAATTTTAGTGGGTCTAAGCCCTTATGTACCTTAGGTATTCCAAATAAGGTGGGGGTTCTAGGTTTGGGTACTAGTAAGTAGTTATATAATTTTTCATCTATACAGCCCTGCATCAAGTGGTCGTATAAACCATATTTTATTTTATCAACCGAGATGTTCAATTAATTTTGAGATACTGGTTCATAGATGTCATCATTTTGCACCAAGTTTTGCAAATAATTCTCATAGTCATGCTGAAACATTAGTACAATTCCCCCTCCCTTATCTGGTTTCATTACTCTTATGCGCTTTTTCCTAATGTCCTGCATGATGTCCTCAAAAATACGTGGAAAGTTAGTAGAGGCTTGACCATTGTTGCCCCTAAAACTTTCCCTCCAAATCTTTTCCACCATTTCTTCGAATATTTTTAAAGAAGGATGGGTGGGTGGATTGAAAGTACTACTTCTCACTAATGGGGTGTCTGTTTGCAACTGGTTTTTAAAAAATAAAGTTAAATTGAGATTTCTAATAAATCTTTTAAATTCTATCAAAAGTTTGGGAAGGTAACTATGCTTACTAGGAACAAACTGCAAACCCTTTGTAAATAAATCAAAATGATTGTTAGAAATAGGTAAGTCAGTGTAGTTATAGATATAAAAATTATCCTTATTAAAAATTTTGCAACCATGTCTTTCCTCTTCTATTATGGAGGCAGGGGTAACCAAAATGGCATTGTGCATACCGCTTATTTGCGCCCCCTCCCCCATGTTCTTGTTCTTTATTTATTATTAAATATATTTAAACTTTTCATTGTGGCCGATCTGTCTAGAGACATTTAAGTTCAGAGAGTACTTGCATATTTATTTGGTGACACTGTGTAGGCCACTCCTAATAGCCTTGTTCTTGGTCAAACTACCATTTGTATTAACAGTAACATTACACAGTAAGAATGGACACCCTTTGTTAAGGGCCTTAAAGTAGCTGATAAGGAGTTGGCTGGTGGTAGGGATAGCTACTTTATAGTCTGGGCAAAAGGGGGCATAGCTAGTAAACCTGTGCCAGCCTTTCCCAGGTGTGTGCGTGTATAAATCAAACCTCAAAGAGTGTGTGTGTCAGCTACTTGGGCAGAGACACAAAGCACTAGTTGGACAGAGAGGGTCCTGGGGGTCTTGGCTTGGCCACTCAGCTGAGATTTCAACTCTATAGCTGTGCCAGTGAGGAGTCTTACTGGAGATCTGGAGAAAGATGGAGAAACCAGCCCCAGATTGGCTGTGGTCTCTGTGTGTTCCTAAGGGAAATTGCACTTGATGCAAAGAGCTGCATTTGGTAATAGTGTGTGTGTGTGTGTGTGTGTGTGTATGTGTGTGTGTGTGTGTGTGTGTGTGTGTGTGTGTGTGTGTGTGTGTGTGTGTGTGTGTGTGTGTGTGTGTGTGTGTGTGTACCTGTCATCCTCCTAGTGAGTGTCCCCCACTGTTGTCAGTGGAGAAGATAGAGGCTTCTTGATTACTGTTGCCAATGGTGGTACATCACAAGCTCACAGAAATATTTCAAAACCAGAGTGGTCTAAACACTTTTGGGACCTCTGTCAACTGGCTAAGCACAACCTAGAAAACATCTTCTATCTGTAAGCATAAGATTTTCTAGTTGCAGATTTTCTTGTCTCCTAAAATACCCATTGCACACCCTCATGGAATAAGTGGCAAAAGGTATCAAAACAGAATCATCCAGGCAGTTGGTTACAATTGCTCTAAGATGGGGTGTACCATTCACCTCTGATACTGTCCGAGCAGATTCAGTCTGTGAGGAAGTTTGTAGTAATTGCCCTTGGCCAATTCCATTAAAAGGGAGAACCAACTTTGCCTGAGGCAAAAGGGGATTACCACAATGATCTTTGATAATTCTTCCTGAATCTATAAATGTGCCTTGGGAATCATTGGAAAGGATGGTAATGTATATAGGGACGTTCTTGACCATGGAACTGATAGAACAACTGCTTTCCAAGCATGGTTGCAAGGATGTTTTGAACAGAATTTTTTCAGTTGTCTGTTTTGGAAGGAAACAAGCATATCTACTTGAGGTAATCTCCACATCTGGATCAAGTCCTGGAAGACATCTACAAGGAGCATCCACTTGTGAAGGTCTGTCCAGGATATGTTTAATCTGTCTGTCTGCCATTATGTTTTCCTATGACAGAATGTACGAGACCTGAAGAGCCACAGAATGCTGTAAAGAGAGCTCCCAGGCCATCACTATCAACTGGCAAAGAGAGTATAAACTTGTACCCCCTTGTTTATTCAGGTATCATATCACAGTAGTGTTGCCTGTGACCACCAGAAGAAGACCTGGAGTCCATAAATTGTGAAGAACTTTTAAGGGATAAATCACTGCCAAGTCCTGTTTATGTTTATGTGCTTTGGCATGTCCCAAGTACACCACAAGCCCTACACTTGAACTCTCATGGACACAACTCCCAAAGCAAAATCTGAAGACAATTGATTCCTCCACCACTGCAGTTCCTGTTAAAAAAATCCCAGCACCAATAACTAGAAATCCAAGGGATGAAGTTGCTGACTCCAACAGTTATTCAAGTACTGTTGATTTCTTCTTCTTCTTTCAGTGGTATCATGAGATCATTATGTCATGAGGCCTAGCATTTTGAGAAATTCTCTTGCTGAGGCCATGTCTAGAAGAGAGAGAAATGAACCGATAAGTCATAACTTTGTCTTCTGGCAGTAAGGTCATCCTTTTTACAGTATCTAACATCCCAGGAAAACAATTTGTTGAAAGGATGTGAGAAATGACTTGTGAAGGTTCAGTTTGAAGCCCAGGTGGGAAAGGAGGGATGCAACCTTGTCAAAGGACTCCAAGTACCTGGATACAAATCAGCAAGTTATTTAAAAAATGAAACGTGTGGATGCCTAGGGTCTTGCAGTAGGCAACCACTGGGGCCAGAAACTTTGTAAACACTTGAAGTTCAGTAGATAGCCCAAAGGGTAATTAAAAAAAACTGATAATATAACTCAAACACAGCAAATCTCAAAACATTCCTGAAATTGGCTGTAGTAGGAGTATGATGGTAAGTGTCCTTGAGATCTAGGGTCACTGAGGAACAGTGGTCTGGAAGCAAAAATAGGAGTGACTGTAAGGTGAGCATTTTGAATTTCAGAACTTTTACAAACGTGTTTGGAAAGGATGGCTCTAGGATGCTTCTCCAGAAGGGCTCCTTTTCTGGTGGCAAAAAGATTCTGGAGTAAAATTCTTTGCCTTTGTGAGTCACAGGCACTGGCTCTATGACCCTGCTTCTACCATGTGATAGAGCACTGGAGGAAACAGCTCTGTCTGGTCTGGTGGCTTTGAGGAAATTCCCTGACAGGGGAAGGATTTTCTATCCACTGCCAAGTGTATCCTCTCAGAATTATTCTTAGAACCCATTTCTCTGCGTCCATTTGTGGCCCAGTTGCAGCATTGAGAGAGTGTCTGGGGGAAGGAGGTACATAAGAAAGGCAGGGGTGCTCTGTGATTTGGCATGGTCATTCCTTTGCATGGGGGTTGATCCTTCTTTGGAAGGGTACTCCTCTAGTTAATTTTTTGAAGAATTATCCTCCTGCCAATTCATTTTAGATCTCTAACTTTTGTTTAGTTTGGATTTTTGTTTGTTATATCCCTTGAAGGAAAATGCCTTGTTTGGGGAAAACCTGAGTACATGAAACATCTTACATACCCCATAAGTTCATACATATACATTAGGCTAATGACCACCACAGCCTTTATAAACTTAGTCATGCAAACCAACCCAGTTGTGTCTCTGTGTATCATAGGTATTTATTAGGAGGAGGCATGCTAGTTAAGAAGTGTCTACAAATGGTGGCGGGTGTTAGTTTGGGCATTGCTGTCTCTCTCTGTCTGTCAGAGACATAGGGGCCAGACCTGGGGTGAATTTCCAATTTCTAATCCAAAATAGGTGTTTGTACAACAGGCCCTGCATTTCTAATGTGATAATTATAATAATAATAGTAAATTTGTTAAGCAGATAGGGCCACTAGACAAGCAGTTCCTTTTCAGAGGTGACCTGGGAGCAATATCTAGTTAAGTGACTTGCTCAAGATCACACAGTAAGCAAATGAGGGCTAAAGGAATCAAACGCTGTACTATAGAAATACAACTCACAGCCTTAACCCTCTGCACCAGCTGGCAGACAGATCCGGTTCAAATCCATGAATTCATTTGCCTCTGTCATACTACTGTTCAAGAATCTATGTAACAGAGGGTCCAAGCACCAATTCATAACTTAAAGATGAATTCAAAACTTAGGATTTAAATTATCAGATACGTTCTAATTATGTATCCAAGCATACAGTCATAAACAACAAAAGAAGCAGCATTTCTCAAGGCTGTATCTGCACATTTAAGCACACCTCTCAAATCAAGTTTTAAAACCTGAGACAAATTAGAAACAATTTCATTCATATAAGGCTTTTCCTCAGCAGATAAGGATGTAGCAAAATCATCCACACTGTATGCACACTGTAAAATAAATTTCCACATAAAACATTGATAATTTAACATTCTAAAGGCTAGATTACTAGAAAGAGACATCATTTTGCCCCAACGATCTAACCAATTTTCCTCTTTATCAGGGAAGTGTTGGATTCAATAAAACCAAGAACTTTTTATTAGAGTAGGTAGCTGGGGAGACTGCAGTTGGGTCAGCTGTCAAATGAGAAAAGAGACCTGTCATATTCGAGGATACCCTGTACTTTCTCTGAACCTTTTTAATGACTGTTGGAATAGATACTGGTGTCCTACAAACCGCTAAATGAGCATCTTCCAAGGCTGTTAAGGTGAGGGGATTGCCACAGAATTAAGCATCTCATCTTCTATAAGGTCATACACCCTGCCTAGCTCTGGGTTAGTTCCCATCTGATCCCAAGCAAAAACATCACTTAATCTTTGTTTGGACTTTTAGCTCAGTTTCACCTTGCAAAGAGTTAAGAGTGACTGGACTCAGTGTCAGCTAGGAAATCACCATTGTCCACATCAGATTCTTCATCATTCTCTGAAACAACAGAAAGGTCTCTAGCCAAGGGATTACTAGAGCTATGGATGGAAACACAATCACCAGAGTTAGCTGTCTGCAGAACATTCTTAGCCAAGGAAACCACATTATCCTTATTAACAGCTATAATTTGATTAACAGCTGTATGATGAAGCTTTTTTTTTTTCTTGTGAACTACAATACTAGACAAAATATCTGGGGACAGAGTATTATGTTTGGCAAGGGTCCTCATATCCCAGACTACTAGAGCACCTAAAGGGCTTGATCTGTACCAGGTACTGGAATAATACTGGAGGATGTGCCTAACCCCTGTTCCATAGTGGCTGGAAAAGCTACACTACATGGAGATAGGGCAAAAAGTAAGTGGTCTGCGGGCCAAGCAGAGGCCCCAAGAGAATCACTAACAGTAGGTGGAGGCACTTTTTTATTTATTTATTTATTTATTTTATTTTTAGGTACAACAGGATTTGATGGGGATGGGGGGCTACCTGAGCTAGGATCCATCAAATCAGGGGAAAGAACACCAGCCAGAATAATAAATTGATGTTACTGGATATGTATCTTAATAAGCACTTCAAAGTTCTAGAAATAAGTATGTCGCCACACAACCAAACTCTAACATACTGTGCTATTACCACAAAAAGAAACAGGTTGAAATGTGTTCAAAATTCCTTCAGAACTGACAGAAGTTAAAGGATTTCCAGTACACAAAGTCCAAACACTAAAGCAACCAATGTGCCAATCAAGTGTTAAAAATTACCTACACACATTTTAGCCATATTACACTTGTTGTGTCTTTCAGCTTATCCCGGTTAGGGGTCGCCACAGCAGAACTCAGGTCCGCTAATGTTTGGTAGTGGATTTTTACATGCCAAGTTACCAGCCCTGATACACAACCTTCAACGAAGGCACGCTCATTCAGGCATGTCTCCACACAGAAGACGCTCCAGCTGAGAATCGAACGGGACAACGTCTTGCTGTGAGGTGACAACGCTACCGCAGCACAACTACGCGGGCTTTTTAGCCATATTACACTACCATGAAATAATGTTTAATAGCAATTTAAACTATATTCTCTTGTCATAGAGAGTAAAATATTCACAGTACATTTAAATAACTTAATTCACAGTAAAATTGAGACAATGTTAAAATAATCAGAGCAGAGTCATACATACAGTAAATAATGTATATATATATATATATATATATATATATATATATATATATATATATATATATATATATATATGTGGGTGTGTGTGTGTGTGTGTGTGTGTGTGTGTGTGTGTGTGTGTGTGTGTGTGTGTGTGTGTGTGTGTGCATGTGTGTGTGTGTGTGTGTGTGTGTGAAGTCTAAGTTTTGTAATATTTTCCTGTCAAAAGATTAAAATAAAGCAGATTAACAACAGTAGAGACAGGCCTTTAGTGTCAAACAGCACAAATGCACTCTGCATTTCTGACAGAAATACTACGTTTCCTCAAAAACAGTGAAAACAAACATTTGCCAAATATAGAATCTAAATAAACACCGCTACAAGTAGAAATTCACACAGAAATTAATGAAAACACTGACAGATAAAATATTAAATATTTTTAGATAAATATAAAAATAGAAAGAGAATAATAATTTTAACAATAAAATGAGAGGAAGGGGGTCCCCACATGGGGCTTATCTCAGCAGTAAAATCAGTGCAAGATCCTGTGAAAAGTTAGAGGACTTTCTTCTTTGAATGTCACATAAAGACTGAAATTGGTAGAGGAGTCTGAATTTTTGAAAGCTGGGAAATACACATCTGTTACAGATAACCCAAAATGCCACTGAAGCAATGGGAATGATGAACATCTCTCCATGACTGCGTTCATCAATGCCTCCTACCCTGTGCATTTCAGACCAACAGCAAACCTTTATCCCTTTCATAAAATGGACCAATAATTCTTTTATGGACAGACCCCCTCTATTAATTCAGCCTAGCAATTTTCTTTGTAACTAGCAGTATGGCTTTAGACTTCGGTACCAGCATTGTATTACTTCTAGCAAATGTACTTCAGAATGGATATAGTCTTCTCAAAGGTGGCTTATTTCTTGAGCTTAAGTATGCTGCCTTTGATCAGATAAGTAAGATCACAATTGTCTTTCAAATCACCTTGCTAATTTCAGATTCTCTGAGGACTCACTCAACTAGTCCTCAAGCTACCTCTCAAACAAACAGACACAGGTTCAGTTTGGCTCTGAAGTTTCTTCTTTTGCCACCTTTTACTCAAGTATTCTCAACGGATTCATAACAGGATCTAGCTGCTTTTTGTTTTTATTAGGAATTTTTCCCTTGAATCCTAGGTTTGATCTTTATGATAATACTCTACTTCTTTGAAAAGGCAGCCAAGACAGTTTTCAAATACAAAAGGGAGTTCAGTCTGTCTTAAGCAAACCAAACTGGCTGCCTCTTGTCTCCCAGAAATGCGATGTCTCAGAAATTATTTGCTCACTCATATTAGAAAAAAGAATTTTCAATCATACTTAAGTATGCTACCAATATGTATAAACCCTTATGAAATCCAGAAGGAGGCAGTTCTACCTACATTGAGGCATACCTCTCAACTGTATATATTTTCGCAGAAAGTCCAGATTTTTGCCTCATATTTTTGGTCTGTTCCTCATAATAATTGTATTTTTTGACAAATCACTGTAATGATCTAAGGATTAAAATAACTAAATGTAAAAGAAAACACAAAGATCAATGCACGTTAGGTTCAAGCAAGGCACCCTTTATTACTTGCAGCAAGGAGACAAAGCATGTAGGTACACGGTTTGTCTGATTTTCCATAGTTCAGCCTACAGTTTTTATACAGTTTTCTACAGGTTCACAGAAAGATGCTATTATTAGATTTGCTGCTGACATGGTCAAATAATTGCTGTCTTGCAAAAACATGTTTTTTGAGAAAAACAACCTGGCCTTGAGTTTGTTTCAGCTTCCCTTAGTTTCACACAATTCTTTCTCTAGTTCTGATATGATACATTCAAGGTACAGTCCTGGCCTCAATACACTTTCTGCTGACCATGGTGGATTTACAGCATTCCATTGTTCTCTTTTCAGAGCTTCTAGCAGCTGCATATTTCCACACAGAATAAGCAGAATAAATGTATTAACTCCTTTTAACCCTTAATACACTAAACCTGCATATTGCAGTTGTACATTTTAATACACTAAGCCTACATATTGCATTGCAGTTATACATTTTCCTAACATTTCCCCCCTTTTAACACTTTATTCGACTTTCAAAACAAGCATAAACAGTTTTTCTTCCCTTAACCATTTCCCACTCAGGATTTGAAATTAGAGAGTCATTCAGTTCAAGATTGTGAAAGTATTTCTTCAGCTTTTAATCAGTACCTCTAACTCAACATTCTGATATAAAGTCTTTGAAATTGAAGCGTCTATGAAATTTTCAACTAGTCCTTTTATACAGGGGATGCAGCACCATCCATACACCATCAGTAAGGCTGCCCCTACACAGATGGCAATCAGAATGTTCATCAAGATGCTGCCCCAACCCCCGAACCATTTTTGGAAAAAGTCTGTTAATGGATTCGGTCCTGGTTTGGTCATGGCAGATACTTGCTGAATTATTTCGAGATGGCTGTCTATTTCATGTTTGTTGTCAGGAATAAACAAACAGCACTCCTCCTGGATTAAAGCGCATAACCCTCCTTTTGCCGCTAGGGTGAAGTCGAGAGCCATGCGATTTTGAAGCACCACTGTCCTCATGGCTGTGAGTTCATCAGTCACCAATTCTAGGGTGGAAAAAGTCGCATTACTCATTGTCTCAAGAAGTTTGGATAGTTTCTGCAGTTCCCAGATCGATTTCACTGCTCCGTATGCTGGTATTATGCCCGCCCAAGATATGACATCATCACCCAGATCCATGTGTGACAGTCCTTTGTCACTCACATGGGCAAGATCATGGTGATATATCTAGGATGCATCAACTTGTCCCACCAGATTAGCGGGTTTCTTGATTTCTCGAACATTTCGAATTTTCCCCTGAGGTAGTGTCGATACATGTCGTATTGCTGGAATCAGATATGCCAGAAAACAGCTTCCAGACCAGTTGCCTGGTAGCCATTTATATGCTCTATCACCACACACGAAGTAGCAGTCAGGAATTGCGACTGAAATGTTGCCGATTTTATAGTTACTGGGCTTTTGTTGGGTCATAGCCCAGAACATTTTACTATACACGATTTGATTTTCATCAACTGTTTTCTTCCTCTCAGTAAAGTCATTGTATTGCCAACCTGTAATTGCTGGCCTTCGTTTGTCGTGGTGCAGGAATTCCCGGTACAGTGATGTATCACTGTCATATTACAGGTGCTATTTCCAACTTCTGTTTTTCCGTAGTTTTGAGAGCATACTGTTCCTCTTTTTGCCTTGGGTAAAAATAGGGTCACTCTTTTAATCGATGTCACATTCACTGCATCCTTCAGTAGTGCTTGCCAGGTTTGATTCATATTTAAGGGAATCTGTATTAAGGGTATTCCTCCATGTGCAATAGGAATAGCTGCACAGACCCAGCAATTGGAGATATTGAGGGTGTCTGCATAAGCGTGCTTAATAGCCTGATAAGTATTGAAATTTGGGTGCCAATTTGCACGTTTACTTCATTCTACTTGTTTGGCTGAGAAGAGAAATGGCCACAAGAAAAAGATTATTATTACTAATACAGTCAACAGGATGGTCATGCAATATTTCTGCGGAAATGGTTGTTCTACATTCCTGTTTTCTCCGGCTCTTCCAAACAGATGCATTTGGATCTTTCTTGCTTCCGTCATCTTCGCCCAGGACACGTGATCTTACTCTCTGCCCTATAGGACCCCAGCACCAATGATTGCTTCACTGGGTTTGAGACGGATTAGTTCCTATTGATCTTACCCCCCCCCCCTTTGTAGCCAGACTTTTGTGCTTAGGGTCCCGATGGAGAGGTAAGGTCTTTGTCCAGCTTGAAGTTCTTCACCAACTTGCAGTGCATCAGATGTATCCACGAAGCTCACTCTGCTATTTTGACTGCAGTAGGTGTTGAAAGAAGCACCTGGTAAGGACCTTCCCACTTTGGCGATGCCCAGTTATTTCACTTCATGATTTTAATCCACACCCAGTCTCCTGGCGTCACTGCCACTTCCGATGTTTCGGTTTGTTTTTGACCTGAAACAGAATTAAACTGCAACAGATGTTTAGAACTCAACAACTTTTTCATATATTCAGCTAACGTAAAATCAGCTTCCTGGTCTGATTACATGAGAAGTTTCCACTGGGGTGTGTAATAAGCCCTTCCATACAGCTTCTCAAAAGGAGTCAGTCCTTTTGCTGTAGGGACGGTTCTTGTGTTCAACAGTGCCAGGGGTAAACAGTACAGCCAGGTTTTCCCTGTCTCAGCTATCAATTTCCTCAGTTTGCTTTTCAGTATACCATTATGTCTTTCAATCAGCCCTGCAGACTGCGGATGATATGCGCACAATGATTTTTTAAAGAAATACCAAAAAACTTACTCAGCTGCTGTATGGTTTGATTTACAAAGTGAGTACCATTGTCACTATAGATTCTCTCCAGAATGCCGAACCTAGGAATAATTTCCTTGACAAGTACTTTTGCCACTGTAGCTGCATCTGGGTTTTTGGTTGGAAAGGCTTCCAACCATCTGGAAAACATATCTATAATGACAAGGCAATACCTCTTATTCTCACATTTGTTCAATTCTATGAAATCCATACAGATAACGTGAAACGGATATGGTGGTGTGGGAAAACTCCCTTGCTTGGGCTTTATCGCCCCCTGTGCATGGTGCTTGTTACAAATCTGACACATTAAACAAAATTTTTTAGAATAGTTTGTAAATCCGTACGTTGTGAACACTTGGTTCACCAGCTGTATCATCCCCCCTGTTGAGACATGGCACTGCCCATGGCTCAACAATGTCGCATAGCAGAACAAATTAGAGGGTAGTATTGGTTTCCCTTCCTTAGAGATGTATAGCCCATTTTCGAGGACTGCTCCTCATTTCATCCATCGCTGTTTTTCAGCTTGCGTAGTGTCTGCATTGTTTTTAACATATCCAGATTCAAAATTTCAGAGGGTTGTAATTCCTCATATAAAAGAAATACCTCTGTAGCTGCTTGTTTTGCTGCTGTATCAGCTCTTGCATTACCTTTTGAAATTCTATCTTGTTGCTTAGTGTGAGCTGCACATTTGCAAATGGCCACCTTCTGAGGTAACTGAATAGATTCTAAAAGATCTAAAATAAACTGCGCATGATTTATAGGTTTGCCAGTAGATGTTATCATTCCCCAGTTTTTCCACTGTTGTGCAAACACATGTACAGTGGAGAAAGTGTACTGGCTATCAGTAAAAACGTTTACATATTTACCCTTTGCTAAAGTACATGCCCGTGTCAGGGCAATCAATTCTGCTGCCTGTGCAGATAAATGGTGCGGTAAAGATTTCGTTTCTATAACTTCAGTATCAGAGACTACTGCATATCCTACTAGGTTCTGTCCTGCAGGGCCTCTTTTGCATGAGCCATCCACGTAGTATGTCACCTCAGCATTATCCAAGGGGACATCTGTGAGGTCTTTTCTAGGTAGTGTCTTTTGCTCAATTACCTGCAGGCAGTGGTGCAGTGTGCCATCTGCAGGGGTTGGTAGCAGAGTAGAAGGGTTCAAAGTCGTGCATCGTTCAATTGTCATATGAGGTTGGCTCAATAATATAGTCATGCAGGAGAGATGCCTAGCAGGGGAAAGAAATGCCACCTTTTCTTGCAACAAGATAATTGCGACTGCATGGGGTACCCTAAAAGTGAGGGGATAGAACAAAACTACTGAAGCTGATGCCTGTACCGCCATTGCAGCTGCAACAACTGCCTGGCCACAGTGGGGTAGTGACCGTGCCACTGGGTCCAGCTGTGATGAATAGTAAGCAATGGGACGTTGCTTATCCCCATGTTGTTGTGTTAGTACTGATGTCATATAACCCTGCTTGCAATCTACAGTCTGGAAAAAACGTTTATGATAATTTGGTAATCCCAGAACTAGAGAGGATGCTATTAATTGTTTCAGTTTACAAAAAGCCGATTCTGCTTCCGATGTCCATTGTAACAAATCTTGTGCTGCCATGGGTGTCTTATATATAAGGTCAGTTAAGTGTGCAGATTCCAAGGCATAGTTTGGAATCCAGCTTCGACAAAAATTAGTCGTTCCCAAAAAGGACATCATTTCCTTCTTGGTGGTAGGCTTTGATGCCTGCAAGATTGCCACTTTTCTGTCCTCATCTAATGTTCTACCTTCCTTGGATATCACATATCCTAGGTACTTCACCTGTTTTCTCCAGAGCTGCAGTTTGTCTTTGTTTACTTTATGTCCCTCAGCAGCTAAAAATCGTAGAAGTGCTACTGTATCTTCCCTACAATCCTGCAGGGTGGGAGCCGCTAACAAAATGTCATCAACATAAAGTAAAATCTGACTACCCTTCAGTGGATTAAACCTTGTCAAGTTACTTGACATTTCCTGTGAGAATATAGTAGGGCTCTCACAATATCCCTCTGGTAGTCGCGTATATGTGTATCTTTTTCCCTGAAATGTGAATGCAAACCAATACTGGCTATCTGGGTGTATCGGTATTGAAAAGAATGCATTACTAATATCCACCACAGAGAAATACTTTTGTTGAGGTTTTAAGTCATTTAACAGAGTGTGTGGATCTGGCACTATGGGTGCCCTTGGTATTACTGCGTCATTCACAGTTTGCAAATCCTGGACCATACGCCATTCTCCATTGGCTTTTTTAACTGGAAATAAAGGTGTATTACACGGAGAATTGGGAGATTCTACTAGTACCCCTCCCTTAAGTAATGCTGCTATGATAGGTTTTATCTCTGCCTCTGCATCTTTCCTTAAGGGGTATTGTCTTTTCTGTGGTCTAAATGCTGATTTCGGTGTGATATTAACTGGCCCTGCCGTACGGATAAGTCCTACATCTGATTTCCCTGTTGACCAGAGAGTCTCTGGTATATCTCGCAAGGCGTTTTCTTCCTCCTTCAGTAGGAGTGTCCATCAGCTGTCTTCGAGAGAATGCAGGTGCACAGCTGGGTTGGTCTGTGTCACCCAATTCAATTTTTGTACTTGTATTCCCTGTCCTGACAGTTCCAGTTCTGTTTGTTTCTCCCATTTTGTGGCTTTCTCCCCCAGGTCTGCCCACTGTATATTTTTATTCTTGGTCAGGCTAACATGTGGTAATCGATTAGATTTATAAAGTGTTAAAAATTCCTGAGGCAGTGAACAGCTGACTACACTATTCCCTTCTGTGTCCCAGTACAGGTTACGCAGTACCAATCTATTTGTATGATTCTTAAATAATTTTTCTTCGTATTCCTTATCGGGTCCTGGTGTATTACAAAAATAAAGGGTACAATGTAGCAGGTGTTGTTTATCAATGTCGAGGGAGGGAAACTTACTGATAGCTACGTTCATCAGCTCCTTGGTCACAGTCCCCGGACCAGTTGTGACCAAGTCCTGACTATACCAATAAAATATTTCACCCCCTGATTGCACCGTGAAGGTGTCAGTTTGTCACTGTGCTTCCATTCCCTGCATGGTTGGGACTACTGCTATACCAAATAACTGCATGAGATCCCTGCCCAAGAGATTCACTGGGCACTTTGCAGAAACTACAGTCTTACTTTTCTGTGTCAATCCTGAAACAGGATCAGTTATTGCAATATTGCAAGAGAGGGGCTCCCGATGTAGCTGCCCATTAGCTGCTTTGACTAATATGTAGTCAGATGATTCGGAGTTTTCTGGCAATTTGGAAGGGTGTATCAGGGTTCGTGATGCCCCTGAGTCACAGAAAAATTTGATTTCCCTGCCTTCCACCGAAAGTATAACTTCTGGTTTAGTATCTGCCAAGTAGAGTTCCAAGCTCAATAAAGCCAAGTCTAGTACTTCATCTTCTACTTCACCGTCATCAATTCCCTGTACTTCCTCCATTTCCCTTTTCACATTCTCATTTGTCCTTTCTGCACTATCCCCTTCTAATGATTCCTGACTATCATATAGTCAGTCTTCACCTTCCTTGTCTTCCGTAGTTGCTTTCTTATTTTTCTTGCAATCCCTTGCCAAATGTCCCTTTTTACCACATTTGAAACATTCACCCCTTTTCTTACGTCCTTCAAAGTCTTCTGATCATTGATCAGACTGCCTACCTACCTGTGCATTTTTCCTGCCCTTCTTTCCGGGGTGTACTACATAAACTTCCGCTCCGTCCTCTACAGAAAATACTTGAGCCTTCTTTTTCTTTTTGCTATTGAAATGCCTTTCAGCATACCTAGCATATTCGAGTAGTGATTGTAGCCTGCCAGTTCGATGATCAACCATATGTTTTGTAATGAAACTGCTTATAGGTGCACTACTGCCTTTCAAAAATGCATTTTCCAACTGCTGTTCATATGGGGAATCTTGTTTTTGGTCTTCAGGGATCTGCATCCCACAGTGGTTATTAAAACATTCCAGTAGCCTAGCGAAATATTGGTCAACTGTCTCACCCTCCTGTTGGATGCATTGATTAATGCACGTCCAGTCTGCCTTAGGTTTCCATTTTTCAGAGATGCGGTCTGTAAGTCCTTTTACTCTAGCGTCTAAATCTGCACTGCTATGAGGAAGGGGGTATTGTTCAGCATCACGAGGATTCCAATTGCCACAAATCATGTACCAGTCTGGCCCTACAATTTGTCGAACTACCCTTTCTATTTCTTCCCCGTTTAAATGATAACTTAGCCTCATTACTTGTAAATCGTCTGAGAATTTTCTAAAATTAATTTTTGGATGGGGAATCCCTTCTGTAGCTTTATGGATATCTTCCGGAGTCCAGGGTCTGTATACTAAGATGGTTGGATCCTGATTATCCTGCCCAGCCTGAGGGTTCGGTACTTCTATGAGTGGACATATTTCCTCTTCTTCTTCTCCCGCAGGTTGTGTGTCTTTAAACTTCTGCCATGACTCCCGATTACCTGCTTTTGTTCAGGACCTAGTTTCAATGGGATCCCTTATTCTAGCTAGTTTTATAGCGTCCCTATCTTCAGTGACCACAGGATATAGCGGAGGTGGATCTACCTGTCTACTCGCTCCATATTCTGGTAAGGGAGGGAGAGGCAAAGGTGCTGTTGCTATTACTAGGTTGTTATCCTCCCTATCTAAAAACATTGTTTTTGAATCCTTGTTCTTTTGGTCCCTACAGTTTACTTCCTCCAGCCACCTGTGTGCCTGGGGAATTCCTAACTGTCGTTGCTTTTTTACCTGACCTTTAGAATCAGTTTTAAGTTGTTTAATAAGTTTGATGAGTGAGGATTTTTCCAATTTTCCGTCAAATTCGTATTTAATAACCCATTTTGAAAAGTATGTGAAATTGCGCGCTGTGACTGCATATATTTTACATCTTCCGTTAACGGTGGGTCTCGGGGTATTTTTTCACAGTTATTACCCATTTTCCCTTACTTTTGATTGTTACGTAACTTCACCTTGATTCTCTAGTTTTAACGTGTACCACGGATTTTGTTATAGTCTCTTCAGAATGACTACCTAAAGTCTACTTATTCTGTTTCTTCTGCTCTATGACAAGACAGTACTGTTTTTATCCCTGACTGTAAGAAAAATACAATCTGACAAAAAACAATACATATCTAGTCCCTGATCCTAAAACAGAAAAAAAAATTAGATTCACCTTACCTGAGCCCACTTGATTGATCACCGATTCGCGGAAAACCCGTCCTTCAGTCACAGATCAGAACGTGTCTGGCCTCTTTTGACGACAATTCAGTCGGAGGACTTTAGATATAAGAAGAACCGATTTGGTTTCTTCCCCGTACGGTTTCAGCCACCTGGCTGTCTGATCCGAGGTGAAGAGAGGGTTTCCAGTCCAAAGGACCAATCTGTAAAAGAAAACACAAAGATCAATGCACGTTAGGTTCAAGCAAGGCACCCTTTATTACTTGCAGCAAGGAGACAAAGCATGTAGGTACAAGGTTTGTCTGATTTTCCATAGTTCAGCCTACAGTTTTTATACAGTTTTCTACAGGTTCACAGAAAGATGCTATTATTAGATTTGCTGCTGACATGGTCAAATAATTGCTGTCTTGCAAAAACATGTTTTTTGAGAAAAACAACCTGGCCTTGAGTTTGTTTCAGCTTCCCTTAGTTTCTCACAATTCTTTCTCTAGTTCTGATATGATACATTCAAGGTACAGTCCTGGCCTCAATACACTATCTGCTGACCATAGTGGATTTACAGGCATCCATTGTTCTCTTTTCAGAGCTTCTAGCAGCTGCATATTTTCACACAGAATAAGCAGAATAAATGTATTAACTCCTTTTAACCCTTAATACACTAACCTGCATATTGCAGTTGTACATTTTAATACACTAAGCCTACATATTGCATTGCAGTTATACATTTTTCCTAACACTAAATAATGACATGCATTTGAGTTTCAGACTTCATATCCTTGGAAAACGCATGCTAACACAAATTCTGTTATTCTAGCAAATTTCTAGGTTTATAAGAGCAATATTTAAAATGTGTCCCTATTTATGGGCCTTTGTCCCAGTTATGTCAGGCTTTGTCTAGACTCCTTGTGTTAAGAGGGTGAGAGGTATGCATTGAGGATGCTGATATGCGCACTCTTGGCAAATATCAAAGACTAATTTCTTCAACTCTAATCTTACCCTAACTTAGAAATGGGGTCCACTGCTGTCACAGTATTAGAAACCCAAAACATTGGAGAAATTAAAAAAGAGAAAAAAAACAATGAGTGCCTGAGATTGCTGTGCATTGTTGAGGGATTTTCTCCTTTCCCCAATGCTGTGTGGTCATGGAGTTGGCATATATATTTTTTGGGGTGATAGAATTGCCTCTAGCAAAAAAAAAATGATTTTGATCTGTGCCAGTGCTGTGTGGGGTACAGATGTCTTTCAATCTCAAGTGATTACTAAAGTAATTTCTGAGAGGCTGCATTTTGTTGTGTCATAGCAGAAAGCTAGCAACCATTTGTTTGGCTGCTAAAAGTAAGCTCCTATTAAAGTGATTGCATTCAACATATCACTGAGACCTTTGGTCCTTCACATATTCAGTTTAATTGCCCTTGATACATCAAAGCCCCTCATGTCATCTTCTTTAAATACCTCACAGTCATTCTTGAACCCTTCCTATTTGTGCACTCTCACATTCACAGCACAATCAAGATGTATTCTCCCTACTTAAAGCGGCAAACAAGATCTAAATTACTGGTTATTTTGGACTGTAGACCACCCTATTACTAGATTTGCTGTCCTACCAGTCCCATTTATGCAATGCTTAAAATACTAGAATTATTTAGCTAAGACCCAATAAGAAACACGGCTTTCTAGACCTGAATTGCAGGGTGATAAAGTCCTGACTATGACTCAGACAACTGGAGTTCATTTAGCTACCTAAGAACTGGAAGGACCAGGACAACAGGTTTGAGACTGAATGGTTGAAGCTCACCCCTCCTGGAGAGGAAGGAGGTGCATGATCCACTGTACTGTTGACCCCAACAGGAGCGTTGATGGATTGCAGAAGCAGCTATGGGGTACATGTGTGTGGAAGTATGTGCCAAACCTCCTTAAAGAAAGCAACAGCACATACCAATACCACTGGACTTTGCAGGGATGGATTAGAGTGAGACAGTGTCTGTGGTGCTAAAGGTGGCAAATGCACCTTTGCTCAATATCTGAAAAATAGCCCCCTCGCTATGAGAAAAACAAAATTATCTTTCCACTGCACAAGGGTAGAATCAGTACAGACTTTTCAAACTATAAGCCAGTTGCTATTTTACCTCTCATATAAAAATATTAGAAAATGTATTCATACGCAACTTTTAAATTATCTAACAGATAACCATCTTCTGTTTTCATCCCAACATGCCTTCCACCCTCATCAAAGCACAACTACTGCTTTGCTAATTTTTTTTTAATATTGTTAACACCCATAGAAATGCTGGAAGCCTAGTCTCCATCATATTCCCAGGCTTATAAAAGATTTTGATATTGTCTACTACCAGAAACTCTTGCATAAACTCTAATCACCAACTCTTCACTGCAGTGTTACCATAGCTACCACTCAAAAAGAGTACATGAAACGAAATGGAAAAATGATTTCACCATTCCCTTGCCTGTAACTACTGATGTCCCACTAGGATGTACACTAGGCCCCATACTTTTCAACATATTCATCAATGACCTCTACACTGCTGCAAAAAAATGCTACCCTAATTCAATATGTTCATGACTCAACACTAATCTGTTCAGCTAAAACTCTCTCTAAACTTCAAGACCTTAAATAACAATCCTTCTTGTCAATTGAAACAGCTAAATAATTCACAACTACTTCTAAACCCTAAAAAATGACTTATTTTTACCCCAAAACACAAATCTTCTAAAACAACACTGCCAACAGCAACACAACTGAGCAATTAAACCTCGCAAAATTGCTGGTTGCCATTACAGATGACCAATTAAAACTTGACCACCATGCACTGCACATGGTTAAAAAAAATCAGCAAAAACTGCATACATAATCATTATCTTCTTTCAGCTGCTCCCATTAGGGGTTGCCACAGCAGATCAGCTGTTTCCATTTCTTCCTGTCCTCTGCATCTTGCTCTGTCACACCAACCACCTGCATGTCCTCCCTCACCACATCCATAAACCTTATCTTAGGCCTTCCTCTTTTCCTGTTACCTGGTAGCTTCATCCTTAGCATCTTTTTCCCAATATACTCAGCATCCCTCCTCAGCACATGCCCAAACCAACGTAATCTTGCCTCTCTGACTTTGTCTCCAAACCTTCCAACCTAGGCTGACACTCTAATATACTTATTCCTAATCCTGTCCACCCTCGTCACACCCAGTGCAAATCTTAACATCTTTAAATATGCCACATCCAGCTCTAACTCCTGCCTTTTTGTCAATGCCATTGTCTCCAAGCCATATAATATAGCTGGTCTCACTACCCTCTTGTAGACCTTCCCTTTCACTCTTACTGGTACTCATCTGTCACAAATCACTCCTGACACTCTTCTCCACCCACTCCATCCTGCCTGTACTCTCTTCTTCACCTCTCTTCCACACTCACCATTACTCTGAACTGTTGATCCTAAGTATTTAAACCCATCCTCCTTCACCAACTCTTCTCCTTGCATCCTCACCATTCCTCTATCCTCCCTCTCATTCACACACATTGTCTTAGTCCTGTTGACCTTCATTCCTCTCCTCTCTAAAGCATATCTCCATCTCTCCAGGGTCTCCTCCACCTGTTCCCTACTCTCACTACAGATCACAATGTCATCTGCAAACATCATAGTCCGCGGGGACTCCTGTCTGATCTCGTCTGTCAACCTGTCCATCACCATTGCAAATAAGAAAGGGCTCAGAGTTGATCCTTGATGTAATCCCACCTCCACCTTAAACACACCCATCACTCCCACCGCAGACCTCACCGCTGTCACACTACCCTCATACATATCCTGTACCCCTCTTACATACTTCTCTGACACTCCCGACTTCCTCATACAATACCACAACTCCTCTCTAGGCACCCTGTCATATGCATACATAATACAGAGTGAAAATCTACCTCACTGACATAGCCAGAAGACATATAGCCTCGGTTTTCTTACTGCCATCTCTCCTTTATGCTGCCCTAATCTTCAAGTCTTACAACTGTCCAAACTTGAGCAATGTTATAATAAAACAGCCAAATTTGAAGTAATCTATAACAACAGAACAAACCACTATCTAGCGCTCAGAGATTTAACATGGTAAGAGCTATCACATAACATAACTCTTTCTCAGCTAATTACAAAACACAGACTTCTAAGCCAGAAAATTGCTCAGCCCTTAACAACATACAGCATCACTCCCCCAATGGAATTTTACACTCTAGAGAGAAATCCTTAACTACTATAACCAATCATCTTACACTGTAGGGGACTATTTACATTCAAATAGTGTAGGGAACCTCATCCCACTACCACTGAAATCCATTCAGAATGTAAACTCATGTAAAACACAACTAAAACTTCACCTATCAAATCAGTGGATCTGCTCCTGTATATCTCAAGGATAAATGCCACTGTAAACTTCAGCTTGTCATATCATCAAACTGTTTCTCTTCACTCAGAATCCAATGCCCCTCAACCAGTCTTCACCAGTATTTGAATAATTTTACTAGAATCTCCTGACACATATATAGCTTTTGTGACAATGCTCACACTACCTCATTCTGAGAGACATATATAAATAATGTCTGTGAACCTGCTTAATATCCCATCTCAACTACAATAGTAACATTTTCTGTCCTACCACATTCCTTCCCTTACTTCTATTTCTTTGAATTTTTAATCACTGATCACAAGATTTGTTATGTATTTGACAAACTCACACATACCTCTTAACCTCTTAGTGAAAGAAATCCAGACAAAGCCACAATTAACAGATTTTAAATATTGCTCTTACAAACTTATTTGCTAGAATATCAGGTTTTGTGTTAGTATGCATTTTTGAAGGCTGTTAAATCTGAAACTCAAATATCTGTCATTAGTTGGTGACTGCAACTACCAGTGATATGCCAGAAAACCATAAATGTTATGAAAACAGACCAAAAATACAAGGCAAAAAATCTCTGGACATTCTCTGGAATTTGAGCGGTATGCCATGAATACACCTCTTCAAAAGTTCAATACTCAACATCTATTAAATGCATAACTATATTTTATACTGTAATATTTGCCTTTATTTTATAGGGATGTAATCTAACTAGCACATGTATGTGCTTTTGTTAATGTATATTACTTAATATCTGTTTATGTATATTACTGAATGTCTGTTTAAAAATGTTTATAATATGTTGGAGCTTTTCTCACTGAACCTTCTCTGAAAAGGGTTTTTTTGAGTAAACCCAGTCAGACAAGCCCAATAAACAAAACTGAACTAAAATAAATAAATGAAAATGGTGCTTGAAGACCAGAAGACTGTGGGTTCTAATCTCACTCCCAGCTGACTGGATTAATTTTTCAGATTGCTGATGAAGCAGTACAGCATTACAGTAGGTGTTGCTTTCCTGAGTGTGCTGTCCTTCATACGCGATATTAAACCAAGGCCAAGTCTGACTGAATGGGTGGTAGCACAGGTGAATGTAAAGGATCACACAGCACCTACCAAAAAGCATAGGTAAAGTTCCCTGATGTCCTAACCAAATTTCCCCAAGTAGTGTAAATACCTGAAAAAGAGGCCACTAGACTAGTGAGACTAACCTGGTCAACAAAGGATAAAAAATAAAATAAGATAAAAAAATAAAGTAGGGGGCCCTGGAAGACCATGAAATATCTCATTTCATAACTCCGGTCTCTTATCTTCTAGGGAATGAATGGGTTGATTAGGTTCTTTCCAACAGCAGGGAACAAATGGGCTGGAGGTCTCTTGTTCTGGTAGGAGAATAAATGGGTCTAGCTTTCACCACTACAGGAGGAAAAAGTGCTTGAAGGTGGTCATGGGGAGGTTGCAAAAAAAACATATGCTACTTTATTATTCTCACAAATAACAGTGTACACCAGAGAGATTACTGAAAAATGCCAAGAGTCCTACTAGTAAATAAAAGACCTGCTATGACCACAAAATACTTACGCCTTACACCTTACGCCTGTCCTCTACCAGCTAGACAGTAATAAGAAAATTAATCTCACATGAAATCCCCCTGTACTGTATTTAAATTTCCTCCTCCAAACTTTCACCAGCTGTCTGAAACTCCCTCCCCTATAAATCAGGTGTCGTTCAGCCCTCAGCAGCCTTGCTTCTTTATGGATCTACTTCACATGACTGAAAACTCAAAATACTGAATTTCATTTGACTGAGACCACAATACCTCATTTTCAAAATGCTGAAAACTCATTTGACCGAGTCTCATTATTCTGAAAGCTTACAATGCTGAATTTCAAAATACTGAATTTTAAGCCATAGACATGATGTATGCTTCCCTTAACCTGTGACTTGCTTGTGATAAAAATACATTACTGAAGAAGAGGTCATCATCTCTCTCTACTCTTCCCTCATTAGGCCAATCATCAAGTATAATGTCCCATTTGGCATGCACCTCACTAGACACATGCAACAGCTGGAAAGGCCACAAAAGTACCTCATGAAGAGGATCCTAGGCCTTAAACACATGTCCTACATAGACAGACTCAAAAAATTCCAGCTATTGTAATGAGTGATAAAGGTATGAGGAGTAGGTCAAGTTGCAGCTGCACAGATATCATCCATTGAATTCTTTGAGTGGAAAGCAACAGAAGTTGCCACTAATATGGTGGAGTGTGCTTTGACCTTGCTCGGTAGAGGAATTTTGTTATGATGGTAGACAAAGGGTATACAATTTCTCAGCCACTTAGATAAGGTCACTTTAGAAACAGAGTTTCCCAATTTAGGGCCAGAATAGGAAACAAACAACTGGTCTGATTTACGTACTGATTTAGTTCTGCACAGATAAAATCGTAATTGTCTATGTACATCCAGCAAATGAAGGCAGCATTCTCCTTTATTTGAGTAGTTAGGAAAAAAAGACTGGTAGGTCAATTGTCTGGTTATTTGTCAATTCTTAGATAACTTTGGGCAGAAAGGAAGAGTTAATTTTGTGTGATATACTCTGTCCTTATGAAAGACCATGTACGGGCATTTTATACACAAGGCTTGAAGCTCGGGTATGCTTGCTGAGGTGATGGCTACTAGAAATAGTGATTTCCAGGATAAGAACTTTATATCACAAGTAGCAGTAGGTTCAAAAGGTGATTGAGTCAGGGATTGTAGTACTAGTGTTAACCTCCAAGGCTCGATGGGTTCTTTGAAGGGTGGCCTGAAATGCAAGACCCCTTTCAAGAAAGTTTTAGATCTACGCCACTATGACTGAATTGAGGGACCACTCATGAGGCAGGAGGATACATCTGCTCAGTTTGTGTGTATTCACGTTGGAATTCCCGGGAATGTGCATTGCGATCAGAAAGCGGCTGGAAGCTATCGCCCATTGACAAATTCTCATGGTCTCTTGACACAACGGGTAGGACTTCGTTCCCCCTTGTTTGTTGATGTACCAGACCTCTGACATGTTGTCGGACTGGATAGCAATTGTCCTTGTTGGGAGGACAGATTGGAATGCTTGCAATGCTAGAAACACTGCCCTCAGTTCTAGAACATTGATATGCAGGTTGGCCTCTATGGTTGACTAATTGCCTTGAACCATCTTTCCCTGAAAAAGCTTCCCCACCCACCCTATCAGGGAGGCATCTGTGGTCACTATGGCCCTGGGCTGAGGTGGAGAAAAGGGGCAACTCCATACTTCTTTCTCTGGCTTCATCCACCAAGTTAAATCTTGCTTGCATCACCTTATTATGTGGATCAAAAAGGGCATAGAATGATGTGAAGGATACCACTGTGTTAGTAGGAGCCACTGAAGAAGCCTCATGTGTAGTCTCACTAGAAGAACTATTGTAATAGTCTTTGCCATTGATCCTAGATGTTGAAGGACAGCCCAAGCTGAAACTTTGTCTTGAGAGAGTATCACCTGGAGATGGGACCTTAGTCTTTCCAATCTGTTATCTGGGAGGGAGACTAGGCAGGATTGGGTATTGAATGCTGCTCCTATAAATTTCAAGGTTTGAGAAGGAGTCAACTTGCATTGCTCCCTGTTTATAGAGATTCCTAGGTATTCTGCTAATGTTAGAGTGCAGTTTAAGGCTGTAACCAGTAGACGCTTGGTGAGGGCAGTAAGGAGCCATTAATCTAAGTACAGAAACACTCGGAATCTTTGCAGTCCAAATTGAGTTGTTACTACTGCCATGCTTTTGGTGAACACTCTGGGGGCTGTAGAAAGTCCAAAGGGTAGTGCCCAGAATTGGTAATGATTGGCTTCCAGCTGAAAGTGAAGAAATCTTCTGGAGCATTTGTCCATTTTTATGTGGTAATACACATCCTGAAGATCTATTGAGCACATCCAATCACCTTTCTCCATAAAGGGTAAAATAGACTGAACTGTGACCATCTGGAATTTTGTTTGGTGGACAAACTTGTTCAGAAAGCTGAAATGCAAAATTGGTCTCCAGCCCTCTGTCTTTTTTGGCACTAAAAAGAGCCTTGAGTAGAATCCGGATCCTAATTGGTCTGGTGAGACTGCTTGGATGACTTTTTTTTTTGAGACAGCTTTCTTATCTCTAGAGGTGCTGCTTCCCATTGACTGGGTGGAATGTTGGGAATTTGTCTTGATGACTTTGGGTAAATATTAAATGGTATGTGATAACTTCTGGCTATGATATTCTGCACCCAAGAACCTGTAGTTATTGTTTGCCAGGCAGGTGGTGCAGAGAAAAACGTCCCCCAACTGCTTCCAGAGGAAAGCAATTGGGCCGCTCTTCAGGAGCATTGGTAGGGCTGTCTAGAGAAAGAGTCTCTGAACCCCTGATTATGTGGACCCACTTTGCCTCTGTTGGGGCATCTTCCCAAAGTGTTACCCCCTCTGCTCTGGGGAGTAAACTTGTCACGTGTGTCACGAAAAAGGCGCCGGGATTTCTTGCGCGACATCTTTCCACTCTTCTGATTCCTAGAATAGAGTCATTGTGGGGGGGTGGAAAAATGTATGCCCATGGCAGACAGGGTCTTGCCATCCTTTTCACACCTGGCTAACGTGTCTTTCACTTTTGGACCAAAAAGGGACAAAGCTTCCACTGAAGCATTAAGAAAGGAAGACTTAAAAGGTTCCACAAAATCACAAAGGTGTATCCAGGTCTGATACTCATGACAACGCCTGAACCCACAGCTCTAGCCACCCCTTTGGTATTGTGAGAAATTAACCATATGGATGAGTTGGATATGGATTCCAGGGTTGCAAGCTGCGAGGAAACTTTGTCATGTACCTCATCAGAAACTGCTCCTGCTAGTGTTCTGGAGAGTTCTGAGATTAAGTCTCTCTGAAGCCTAGTAAAATGTGTCAAGTAATTCAAGGACCAAATGGCAAAGGTCAGTGAGGCAAATACTCACTTCCCTAACCTGTCTACCACCCAAGACTCCCTGTTTGGGGGATGGACAGTCTGGATCTCCTCGGCGAGCTCTTTCCTAGTGTCCGCCACCACCACCATAGTGTGTACTGTTAGACCCTTGAACCAGTGTAGTCTTTCCTCAAGTGGGGATAAAATTTTGTTTGGCCTCCAGGGGATTGGTTCAATGGTATCAGGACTCTTTTATGCATGCTGCACAATGAGTTGGACTAACTTGTCTGCAGGTGAGGTCACCCAGGAAGTAGAGAATCAAGCTCAAAAAGCCTGCAAGAATACAGACTCCTCAGAGGAAGGGTTGATGGGCTTCCAGTCTCCCCGCTGCTTCAAGATTTCCAGTATTTCTCCAAAGGAGACATCCTCAGGGGGCGATCATGGGGACCCCTCCCCTTCATCATAGTCCGTATCTTCGGTGAGGGACTCTTCTTGGGAGTCCACATGCTTCCTCTTGCACAATCTCTTACATGGTACCTCTTTGGTGGGGGGGCTTCTGACAAGGACTCCAAAGAGAGGACACCCTGTGTTAGGGTATCTTGAGGTTCTTGTGCTTGATGCCCTGATGTAGTGGCCTGTGTCAGCTGCGGTTCAGAGGGAGGATATATCTGGTATTCCGACGCCAATGGTTTGCCTACAGAGGCAAGGGCCCTCTCCATCACTTGGAAAGCTGGCCCACCTGAAGAGGGGTGGGAGCTCAGAACCGAGAAGAACAACCTCGGAACTGGGGTTACATCCCACCTCAATGAGCCCACTCCCAAGGAAGGAGCCACAAGAGGACTTGTTACTGGCAAGACTCCCAGAACAGTAGTAGACAGTGCTGTAGAAAAAATCTGCCCTGTATTAGGGATCATGGTGCCTGCAGCCCAGTCATGATCTCAAGGATGGCTCGGCTTCAAGTGAGTCAATGACCAAAGGGTCGGCTCCAGAACCACAGTGAGGTCCACCAGCAGAACTGAAGAGGTGGGAACCGAAATAGTCATCGGTGCCGGGTGCTTCGATACCTGCAAGGAGGTCAAAGGAGGAGAATATGCAGGAGTCCATGGAGAGAGACTCCCAACTCTGGCTGAGAGGGGAGTTCTGGAAGGTGTTGAAATCCCTCTGGCCATCAGCAGCTGGTCCACAAGTCTCATCACATCCAATTCTGAGAGGCTCCTGGAAGATGGACTTGATACTCCCGACGGAGAATCAGGCCATTGCAAAAAAGGGCTATATTGCCCCCAAAAAATGGGTCTGCTGAGGGGGAGTGTTGGGTCCAAGGAGCAGATTGTTCTATCAGCACAGTAGTCTCAAGACCAGTAATATGTTTAAGTAGGGAGAAAGTGACTGGTGGTGGATTAACTATTGTTTTTGCTGAATGGGATGGGGCTGAAGTAGTACTTGAAGGCATAGTCAGTGCAGTAGATATTATCAGTACCATGGCTGGTGCCAGAGGTAGAGTTACTAAAGATGGCACTGAAGTGGATGCGCATGGTTTCAGAACCAAGGTCAGCACCTTGGAGGGTGGTTGAGGCCCCGGAAACAAAGTTGTTGGTGCCAATTTCTGAATTTTTGGTTTGGGTTCAGACTTTCCATCACCAAGAGGTGAAGAAGGAACAGAGTGACTGTGTTTTTTGTGTTCTTTCTTTGGAAGGGGGTGAGCCCGCCAACCTAGAAATAGCCTCTGAAAAGGGTGCTTTTAATAGGCCTTTGAGTATCAGTTTGTTTCTTATCTCACTTAGGGTACGAGAGCTGAACCCCTTACAAATCTCACATGGTGGTTGAATGAGAGGTGTGGAACACCTAGACAGTATACACAAGACACATGAGTGTCTGAATTTGGCATTTTGCATTTTGATGACCGCATTGGTCACATTGCTTGAATCCTGTTGTCCCTTTCTTGTCAGACATTGGGAATAATCTAGACAAACAAAAGATATTAATCAAAAATACAATCCAGTAAAAATATAACACACTTTAAATGGAATAAAAAGATAGGAAAGCTTTTTTTTTGTTTTTGTTTTTTAAAAAGGGAAGAGAAATACCAACAATGGTATATAGATTACCTCAAGAGGTAAGGGGAAGAAAGTTGAGAGAAAGAGAGAAAGGGAAGGCCTGTACCAGAGATGGTACTAAGATTAAGGAGGTAAAGAAATATCACTCTAAAGAGGGGTAATAGTTTAGTAACTAATTAGAGAAGGGTTTACAAAAATGAAAGAGAGAAAATTCTGTGGAAAAAGGTTTCAGAAAAATAATTTTTTATAGTACTTAGCTGAGTGCTGGCTTGACACATCTTATCTATGCGGCAAATGAGATCTGAGGTAACAGGGAGAGGGGCACTATGGGTAAAAGCTAAGCTTGAGAGTTTTTTGCCTGGCACGAGCTTGTGATAAGGCTGACTCGGTTCTGAGGATGGAACCCACACCCATCAGTAAGAAATGAAGGAAGATTAACAACATTAGATCATATTTTATAATCCCAAAAATAAAACAATGCTTTGACAGGAAAGCGACAGCTGGAAGATCAGGAGCTCAAACAGGAACTATGGTTCCTAACAACACTTCCATTAGGTCTCTCCTAAAAACATGGACAGAGGGGAGGAGGTAGGAAAGTTGAGGAGGAATGAAAATGGACAACACAGACGGAATGCTATGGTGAGTACATAACTTCTTTATCTGATGTTGGCATTTTCAGTTGTTCCTCAACAAATGGAACTGAGTCCCCCCAGCTATGGTAACATTGGTTGACCCTAATGGAAGAATGTTCTGGAGCACTACAGAACAAAGGCTGCTCTATTTCTGGAAATAATGTCCAATTTGTAATGCGCAATAAAAGTATTATACCAAGTGGTAGGTGCACATATATTATCAATAGAGGCTTCAGCCCAAAAGGCTGCAGATGTAGACATTGACCTGGTTGAATGTGCTTTTGGTTGTCTTGGAAAGGTAATATCGGTCAAGGAATAAACATAGGAAATAAAATCCGTTATCCATTTAGCCAGTGTAGTTTTACAAGCTGGTCTTCCCAATCTTTTACTAGTGTAAGAGACAAATAACTGATCAGTTTTTCAAAATTCCTTGGCCCTGTGAAAGTAAAAATTAAGTTGCCTATGTACACCAGGAAGATGAAGGATGTATTCACCTTTATTTTCAAATTTGGGGAAGAAAACTGGCAAAATGATGAATTGGTTTATATTAGTTTCAGGGGCAACTTTTGGTAGGAAAGAAGGATTTGTGAGTATAGTAACCCTGGCCTTGTGAAATATCAAATATGGCAGTTCATATGACAGTGCTTGGAGTTCAGATACTCATCTTGTAGAAGCTATACTAGCTACTAGAAAGACAGTTTTCCAATAAAGCCACTTGAGCTCTACTTTAGCTGATGGTTCAAAGGGAGAAAGTACTAAGGTTTGTAAAACCATAGTGAGGTCCTAGGGTGGAGTAGGGTCTTTCACCTGAGGTCTAAGAAAGAAGTTACCCTTAAGAAAGGCTTTACATAATTTGGATGATGCTGAAGGAGAAGCATTATCTCTGACGTGATAGTCTGAGATGGCTGCAAACTGAACCTTGATAGTGGAAAAACTTGCACAGTCCTGAAAAAATGAGGCAAGGAAATGGAGAACAGCTGGAAGTGGAGTGGTATAGGGATCTAATTCTCTCTGATGAGACCAAAAGGAAAACATTTTCCATTTACTTTTGTAAAGTTTGTAAAGTTTCCTAGTTAAAGGTTTAGGAGAAGAGGCTAGGATTTTTTGAACTGGGGATAAAAACCTGGAATGTCTAGCCATCATTGGAATTGGAGAAACCATGCAGTCAACTTGAGGCCTCCAATTACCGGGTGAACTTGCCCTGACGGATGAGATAGGAGACCTGGACTGGAATCCAGCATCCAAGGACAATGTACTAAATGAGACCAAAAAAAGGGGAACCACACTTGTCAAGGCCAGAAGGGGGAAATAAGGATTAATGAAGTGCTTTCTGAAGAAACATTGGGATGAGAGGCAGGGGAAGGAAAACGTAAAGGAGACTGGAGGGCCAAATATGGACAAGTGCATCTTTTGGTGACTGTCCTTGAGGATGCATAGGGGCAAAGAACCTGCTGCATTTGTTGTTGGGGAGGATACAAATAGGTTGTAGCAAGGTTGAGCCCATCTGTGGAAGATCAAGTTTGTCACTGATTGGCTGAGAGACCACTCATGAGGCATGAGGATGATTCTACTGAGTTTGTCCACTAGAATGTTAGATTTCCCTGGCATATGCATCGCTACAAGAAAGAGTTTGGATGAGATCACCCATTATCATAATCTCATTACTCAACACAGGGGATAGGATTTGGTTCCCCCCTGTTTGCTGATGTAGCAGACTACTGACTTGATGTCTGTTTGTATTGCAATAGTCCTTAGAGAAGACCTGCAACACTAGAAGCACTGCTCTCATCTCTAGGACATTGATATGCAAATTGGTCTCTTGTTGGGAACATGTGCCTTGTACAGTTTGCCCCAAAGTAATGCCCTCCCACCTCAACTGGACGATCTTAATATATTTCATTGCAGTAGAGCCACCAAAGAAGAGACTTTCTGCAAACTTCAGACAATTCTATTGGGTTATTAAAGGGATAATGATGAAAGGACCATTGTACCACCAAGGTCCACTGAAGAATTCTTACATGGAAGCAAGCAGTGAGAATTAGAGTGATTGCAGCGACCATTGACCTTGGAGCTTTTAGGATCAGTTTTGCAGGGGGAGATGGAATGGAAAGAATCTGTGAATTCAATGTAAGAACTCTGTTTTGTGGCAGAAGAGCTAGACAACTGACTGTGTCTAAGCAAGCCCCTATAAAATCCACAGCTTGAACTGGATGAAGATGAGATTTGTGCATGTTGATGGTGATTCCCAGTGAGAGTGACAGTTGAAGCAAATAATCCCTGGCTTTTACTAGTAGATGCCTGGTTGGTGCAGTAAGGAGCTAGTCATCTAAATAGGGAAACACACTGAATCCATTCCAAGCAGTCTCAGGTGAGCTGCTACCACTGTCATGCATTTGGCAAATACTCTGGGGGCTGTGGTGAGACAAAAGGGCAGGGCTCTGAACTGATAATGACTGGCTCCCAGCCAGAAGCATGGATACCTTTGAGAGTGCCTATTCATTTTTATATGATAGTATGCATCTTGAAGATTGACTGAGCACATCCAGTCATCCTTTTGAAGAAGGGACAGAATGGGCTGAACTGTGACCATCCAGAATTTGGAATTATTTGCAAACTGGTTAAAATAACTTAGATCAAAGATAGGTTTCACATTCCCTGTATTTTTTGGCACTAAAAAGAACCTTGAGTAAATTCTAGATCCTGTTTGGTCTGGTGGAACATCTTTGATGACTCTTTTGTCTAGCAACTGTGTGATCTCTCGAGCTGCTAGCTCCCTCTGATTGGGTGGAACACTGGGGAGAATTTTCCTTGTTTTTACTGGAATTTGTAAAAGGGGGATGCAATATCATCTGGATATGATCCTTTGCATCCAAGTGTTGTTTGTGATGGCTAGCCAGGCATTTTGGTGCCAGAATAAGAACCCCTTGACTGACTCCAGAGCGGGACAGTTGGGCCAACTTTCAGGAAGCTGGAAGGATCTGATTGAGAAAGAATCTCAATATCCTTGGTTCTGCAGACCCCTTCTGCCACATGGGCAATTTCTACCACTGTAGCTATTTCCCCCTCTGGCTCTGGGGAAAAATTCCCCACATGACTCCTGGAAAGGGCCTTGAGATTTAATGAATCACATTTTCTTACCACCATGTAGATTCCTAGATAAAGGTCTCTGCAGGGTAAAAAAGTGAATTCCAATGGTAGACAAGGACTTGCCTTCCTGTTCACTGTACGACAGAGTCTCTTTTACTGTTTGCCAAACAAGGATGATCCATCAAGGGAGCATTGATAAATGATGCCTTAAAGGGTTCAGCAAAATCACACAATTGCATCCAGGTGTGTCTCCTTATGGATATGCCTGAACTGGCCAGCCTCAATGTACCTTCAATGGCATGTGAGATCAATCTCATGGACATATTTGTAACCGATTGTAGGGTGGAAATTTGTGAGGAAAAAGACTCTTCTCCTCTGAAGACATGGACCCTGGGACAGAATTAGAGTTCCTTTATCAAGTCCCTCTGTAATCTGGTGAAATATGCCAGGTAGTTCAGCTACCACAGAGCAAATTGTCACTGATGTATACACTTACTTCCCAAGCCTGTCCAAAGCCCTAGACTCTCTATTAGTGGATGGACAGTAGAGCTTTGTTCAGCAAGCTCCTTTTTGGTGGCTGCCACAACAACCATAGCATCTACAGGAATCCCTTTAGTCCAGTACTGTCAGCAGAGGCACTTAACATTTTTTCAGGGCATTTGGGAATATGTTTCATGGAGTCCAGTTCTTCCATGCCCTGCAGGAGACAAGGACTATGAGCTCATCCACAGACAAGTTAATCTAAGGCAAAGATGGGCCAGAACTGAAGGCTTTCAAGAACACCAATTTTTCCTGGAAAGGGGTATGAGAAAACCAGGCACCTTTTTGGTGAAGGATCTGAAAAGATGTCTCCATATGAGACATCTTCAGATGGAGCTCTAGGGGACCATTCCTCCTCATCAAAATCTGTGTCTTTTGTGAGGGATTCCTGTGGGGAATCCAAGTGCCTCCTCTTTCATGCCCTCTTCCAAGGGACTTCCTCAATGGGATGTTCCAGGGAGGTATCGGTAGAGACAGGGAGTTCCCTGGTGGGAACTGCTTGGAAGATCTTCTGGGCTGGCTGTCCCTGAGGTGTAGGATGTGAGGACACAAGATCCAGACAGTGAGTAGGGTATTGATCCAAAGAAGGGAGAATCAACACTACTCTGAGTTGACAGAAAGCCCTGTCCACCACCTCAAAAGCAGAGGGGTCTGGAGAAGCCAAGGACAATCCCACCAAAGATGAGACTCTCACAGCAGAGAACCCCAAGACCTCCCAACTACATGCTCAAAGGGGAAAGTCAGAGCCAAGAGAAAAAGCGCTGAAGCTCTGAGAGGAAGCAACACCTCCAAAATCATAGCCAAATTCAACCCCTCAAATCCAATCCCAATGCTTTGGCTCCAAGAGCCATTATGTTCCAATGGTGTCAGTGCTGATCAGGGCAGGGAAGGAGCCGATGTCAAGGATGAAATAACCTTTGGATCTCATGGTTTGACTCCCAGGGCTCTCAGATCCAAGGACTCCAAAATGTCTGGTTGGATCAGAGAAGGAGCAATTACAGGTTGAAAGGA